>NC_040036.1:34735882-35031325 GCF_003713205.1 Coffea eugenioides | reverse complement strand
AAAATTCATTTGCTCAATCAAACCTCAATATTTTCCAATTTTCACACATCTAATACATCCCAATACAACTTAATTCAAGCCATTAAACCATTAAAAATTGGCCTGAATGCCGAACATGGCAAGGGCAAAATCGAAGTTTTGCTTTCTTACAACCCAATGAAAGTTCTACTAATGTACCACACCACTAATGCAATCATTATAACCACTTAAACCAACATACTAATCACCATCAATCATCACATCAGCAACAATAACCCAAGTGTGGGAATTCCAAGAGCCCACTATCACATTTTTACACCATACACAAGCTAACCAAATGCATGCATGAACTTAACAAGGTAAGATAGCTTCCAAACTTCAAGTTTTCAAGAGTGGATCATCACTTACTTTGGGTTGATGTTCAGCAGAATTTTCGGCCCTCTATTACCCCAGAAAAACCATGATTTCCAGCCCTTGTTTGCAGCTCAAAATGATCCTCAAGTGTCAAGCTAGGTGTGGTGCAAGTTTGGTTAATTTTGGAGATGATTTGGAGTGGTTTTGAATGAGATTAGTGAGCAGAAATTTTGTTGCAAATGAGTTAGAGAGAGGAGGGAGCTGGCCGGCTGTTTGAAGCTCAAGAGAGAGAGAGAGTGATCAGATTTTAGCTTCCAAGAGAAGACATTAACTTGTGGCCTCAAGTCACCCATTAGTCAACTCACATTAGGGTGCGTTTGGCGCGATTAGGGCTCGATTTTCTCGCGCGTTTGGTTCACTAGTGCACTAAACCTCCAATGTATTTATATTCATGTAGATAATATTCACTCTTAATTGTCCCGAAATAAAGGTCTAAAGTCCCTCAAATAAAGTCGCGCGTGTGAAAACGCGTACCGTCAATTTTTTACGCTATAACGCGAAACCTCCGGGAAATTCTTATAACGATAGTACTAATAACTATCACTTGAGTATTTAAACATTAAAATACCGAATTTAGGTCCATTGTACATGTCTCCAATATTCCAAACTTATTGTACTCTCAAGCGGATAAAATCTTCAAGCACTATTCACTGTTTTTACTAAACGCGCTCCAGGAAATTAATTCATGAAATGAGTTACTTTAAAAATATAACGAAGTTATATTACCATGTATTTAGGTCTAATAAGACTAGAAAATATTCCTCGAGGCAAATATCCAATTAAATAATTTATTAAGCCACAAATTAGGCTAAAAAAATAATAGTTTTTACGAGTCCTCACAACCTCCCCTCCTTAAAAGAATTTCGTCCTCGAAATTCATACCTTCTGTAATCTCAGACAACTCTGAACCATGTGGTGTGTTCATGTTATGCTTTCTTTCTGATGCCATTGGTCGGTTTCTCCTTCCATTGACTTGTCGAGGGACAGTTCCATTTCCTTGTGGAGCAGTAGTTTCTCGTGGATACCTCCTTGGACAGTCATGAACTTTATGGTTGGTACTCCCACACCCCATACACTTTCGTCCCTTTAGCCAACAGTTTTCTTCAATGTGATTCGTCCTTCCACAATATCCACAAGTCGGACGAGGTGTTGTGACCTGACTGGCTTGCGAGGTTTTCTTTGATCGTGTCTGTTCTACTGAAGTCCCTCGCGACATAGTTCCTTTTGGTTCCTTTATCATGAGTGGTGCAGGAAATAACAGTCCTACTCCATCCACTTCTTTTCTAACTTTGGGTGGTGGTCCATTTCCTCCTAGTGTACTATCAGATGCATCTCTTTTCCTTGCTTGGAGAGCTCTCAGTTGAGATTTTGTGCTTTCTACCCTTTGCGCTTTTTCGAGAGCGTCACTAAATGTTTCAACCTGTGCTGCAGCAAGGGCATCTTGGATTTCCAAATCTAATCCTTGGATAAACCTTCTTATTCTCTTCCGTTCAGTAGCCACCAATTCTGGGGCATATGTAGATAACTTTGTAAAGCGTGTTTCATACTCAGCTACGCTCAAAGTTCCTTGACGAAGCTTTATAAAATCATCTTCTCTCTTTTCTTGGACAAGTGGAGGAAGAAATTTCTCATTAAATTCACGTACAAAGTTTATCCAAGTCCTTAGGGTTTGATCTCTTTCCCACTTGTTTCTTATAACATTCCACCAGGCTCGGGCTGCTCCTTCAAGTTGAAATACAGCAAAGGTGACTTGTCTCTCCTCTGTGTAATCCAAGGCATCGAATATATTTCTTATATTCTCTAACCAATTCTCAGCCACCTCTGGATCAGGTCCTCCAGCAAACTTGGGCGGGAAAATTTTTGAAACCGCTCTAAAGCTCGATCCTCCCCTATCTCTTGGTTTCCACGTTGGTTTCCTTGTCCAACACCTTGACCTTGTTGAGCTACCAAGAGCTCCAGGATATCCGTCATGCGAGTTAAAACTTGTCCCATTTGGTCATTTCCTCTCCCAACACTTGACTCAACGTTTTGATCAATACCGGACCCATTAGCTACTCTTTCATTTCGGGGTTGTCTAGGTTGACGTCCCTTTCGTTGTCCTCTAGTTTCCATGTTCACAACTAATCTATACGCACATGCATAACCCTCACACTTAGTTAAAATTGAACTATACTCATATACCAGTAGCAACATTTAAAGAGAATGAAGTCACTTACACAAATAACATTATCACTATGCAAGTAAACACAAACTAGAGTTCATTAAATTATAAAACAAGTTATGGCCAAGTAAAGTTCATGCCAAGTCAAAGTCAATAGCAAAATAAACAAGTGATCATCACAAGTACATTCATCTTCAAGGCGCAGACTCTAAGTTCTACTCCCATCGTCTCACTATAAAAGATCACAAGTAGGGATTCACTAGATTATTGGAACTAGACGATTCTCATTCCCTAACATGCTCGATTTCAATCCCAACACAAGGATCTTTTGAGTTACAATATTTTCCATCTTCCACTCTTAATTATTGTACCATCTTAACCAAACAATTATTGGTTTCCTGCAACCATTCACATGAAATATCGATTCATTCTTATTCCCCAAAAATGGAGATATAAAGTCCTTATGGTTGCCCTCAACTCTCAAGTACTCGGGTACAAGAATCCGAAATAAGGTAATTCACAACTCGAGCCGGCCGGTCCCAAGACTAAATCACCACATTCGAGATTCCTACCCAACATACATATCAAATTCCCTCCAATTATCAAGATAAAGGTTTTACAACCTATAACATTCATGATTCACAGCTTACATTTTTTTTTTTGAAGGGCACTTAAACCTTTACTCAATCACATAGTAAGGACCATAACACCACTTGGTCCTATCTTGCTCCTTTGTAGAGACCACGTGAATTGGCTCTAAATTTCATTGCTACAAGCAATCATTTAACTTTCAAACCAGTCCCACAGTCCGGCATCCTAAACATTTAAGCCTAGGATACACTACAAAGATCTGAAGCCTAAGCTCTGATACCAACTGTGACGCCCCCACTTCTCCCTAAGGCGAACCAAAGGGTATCCGCGGGACGCCTGCCCAGCTCTCGCCGGGACTCACTACAATCGATCATTCAAAAGCTCGAAATACTTTAAGTAACCTCAATACATAATTAAAGTACTTCGAATATCTCACACTTACAATTATGCAGCTTTCAAGCTTAAATACAACCCAATGGAAAAGGGGTACTATAGCCATCCGTTATAATATAACTTAAAGTCTTCACAAGAAAACAATCTAGTACTACTCACGAGCACCCTTGGTCTCGAACCCTGTAAAAGAAATCCACAACGTGGTATGAGCTACACAGCCCAGTGAGGTTCCAAGACACTCTAACAGTTCAAATAAATCAAATAAGTTGGGCATATCATATGCATGGTTCAAGGTTACACAATGGCATGTTATCATGAGGCAATAATCATTGTACAGGTAATTTGAGCATATCATAGGTATGGCACGTTTTCATAAAACGGTTATCATTATGTAAAATAAACACACATTGAAGGATACGGTGTTCCAGTGGAACTCTGTCGGTCATCTGCACCTTATGACTTCCGGATCCCCTCGGTTTGACTGGCCATCACCTTATCCCTCCAGTGGTAATACTCGAGTATACCGAAACGGTTGTCCAGGGTTCCAACCTACCCGACCGAGTCCAGTCCTGGCTCGAGTAGGTCAGTAACCGAGGCAGGGCCCAAGTTCAACTTAGAGCTTACAACATGCACAAGTAATCAAGTAATTCGGCAAAAGGTAAAATTCATCATTTGAGTAGGTCGAGTGAGGTAAAGTACACACTCGCCTAACAATGATGGACAACTTCATATAACATGCGATTCATGATAATCAAGTGATCAAGTAAGTTGGTGATCACGTAAGCAGATAATCAAGTAAGCAAGTAGCCGAATGGATTAGAAAACGGTAAGTAAACACGGTAAACGGTGGTAATTACGGTTAATTGGCAGACATATGTCATTTTAATAGGCCACCATTGGCCGATTTTCACTTTTTCCACATAAGAGTCGAGGAGATTCACTCCAACCGACTTATGCTGTCATAGCATAATTAATCATTTAAACACATCATGTAGATATGCTCTCCAAACCCATTTCCCAATCTTAGCTATAACATTTCCCATATGGTATCTTAGTATTCAAGTAACCACTAAATATGCTCCTTTGAAGCATTTCATATCGAATAGTTCAAAATATTACATATTTCAGGTATTTCATGTCGAGTAATTCAAGTTATACCTTATTTAGATATGCATGAATGTGGTAAATACTTAACAGTATAGTAGCACTTAACATTATTAATCATTGGGTTATGCATGTTAGACTATATCCAATTACGATATCCTATATGAACATCACCTATAGCAACAAGAGAGTAATACTCAACAAATTGTCTAGCGTCCACGTCGAGTTTCCTTGAAGGTCCCCTTGAGCGCCTGGGCAAAAAATCATTAACTATTATACACTATCACTTAGAACTCCTACTTATCAAAGAAGGTTGTACAATCTTAAGGAATTCAATGAATTGGGCCTTAATTATTAATAATCGAGGCTCAAGAGTAAGTTTTAAAGTCTAAAGAAAGGACTAACCATTTTTCATTTTTGAAATCGAGTTCAAAATGTTCAATCTGGTATCGAGAATAAGAAGCAAGTTTTCCAAATCTCCATTTCTAAGAAATTGTCAATTTTAGCTTGGTGTCAATTCTTCAGAAATTCGTATCTTGCACTATTTGTAGGTCCAAAATTGAAAGCTTTGATACGTTGAAACTTCTTCAAAAAGCACTAAAAGTTCCTAGAAGATACTTTTCCATTGATTTCGAAATGGAATGGTATTCAAAGTTGGATCAAAGTTACTGCTGTAGAATACTAAGACAGTTTTCAAGGTTGGTTTTTGGCCAAATTTTTGGAATTCAGTTAAAATTCACTTGTTTTGAACTAACCTTTTAAATTTGGAAATTCAAATAGTGTTGCAATTCCAGAGTATAAACAAAACAAGCGATGAGAAAACGGAGTTTCGAGCACCAAGAAGTAGCCCCAAGTTTGAGGAGATCAAGACTGAAGAGATTCCAGTTTTGAACCTCCAACACTAGAAATTTAATTGGGTATCGAAACGAACTCCATATGAAAGGTACACTCTATCAAATTTTCAGGGAAAAATACTTGCGGTAAGATAGTTTAAATTAGTCAACTCAAAGTTCAGGAAAATTATAAGGCCATCTGCCTTGAGACTTTCATTACCAATTCAAAAAACGCTAATCAAGCAAACTATACAATCATGGTTCATTTGGTGAAATAAAGGGCCTAAGAAACATCCATAATGCCTTTGGTAAGTGTTTAGTATCAAGAACATCAATTAACAAGTTCACTCCAATATCTTGTTCCAAACCAGTCCAACATTAGGGTTTTTCCAAAACAGAGCAGTCCACTTGTTTCACTCACAACTCAGTCAATTTAACTCGAAATCGAGCATGTCTTATGCCGTTGGAAAATACGTTCATAGGGGTAAAATATCACAGAAGAAATCATTTCCAAATTCGGCACCAATCTGGTTCAAAATCGGGCATCAAGTTGCTGCCTGAACACTTCATTCCAGATGAACAGAGCAACAGGACAGCGAACTTAAAACATTTGGTTCGGCTTGCTCACAAAGAATCAGAACGTGCATTATATACCAAATTAAATCCAGGAATGTCTAGTTTCCAACGACACCAACGGCACATGATTTCGACATCCGAGGACAGAGTTACAGCCAAAATACTACCACTGGTCAGAATCATACGCGAACAGTTTTCCAGATTGCTAGTTTCTCAAGAAAAATTCATTTGCTCAATCAAACCTCAATATTTTCAATGAATATTTTTCACACATCTAATACATCCTATAAACCATCTAATTCAAAAGCCATTAAACCATTAAAAATCTGGCCTGGAAATGGCCGAACATGGCAGGGGCAAAATCGGAAGTTTTTTGCTTCTTACACCCAATGAAGTTTCTACTAATTACCCCCACCACTAAATGCATCATTATAGACCATAAACCAACAATATAATCACGCATCAATCATCAATTCAGCAACAATAATCCAAAGTGTGGGAATTCAAAGAGCCCCCACTTATCACATTTTTACACCATACAACAGCTAAACCAATGCATCATGAACTTAACAAGCGTAAGATAGCTTCCAAAACTTCAAGTTTTCAAGAGTGGAATCTCATTACTTTGGGTTGATGTCAGGCAGAAATTTTCGGCCCTCTATTACCCCCAGAAAAACCGTGATTTCCAGCCCTTGTTTGCAGCTCAAAATGATCCTCAAGTGTCAAGCTAGGTGTGGTGCAAGTTTGGTTAATTTTGGAGATGATTTGGAGTGGTTTTGAGTGAGATTAGTGAGCAGAAATTTTGTTGCAAATGAGTTAGAGAGAGGAGGGAGCTGGCCGGCTGTTTGAAGCTCAAGAGAGAGAGAGAGTGATCAGATTTTAGCTTCCAAGAGAAGACATTAACTTGTGGCCTCAAGTCACCCATTAGTCAACTCACATTAGGGTGCGTTTGGCGCGATTAGGGCTCGATTTTCTCGCGCGTTTGGTTCACTAGTGCACTAAACCTCCAATGTATTTATATTCATGTAGATAATATTCACTCTTAATTGTCCCGAAATAAAGGTCTAAAGTCCCTCAAATAAAGTCGCGCGTGTGAAAACGCGTACCGTCAATTTTTTTTACGCTATAACGCGAAACCTCCGGGAAATTCTTATAACGATAGTACTAATAACTATCACTTGAGTATTTAAACATTAAAATACCGAATTTAGGTCCATTGTACATGTCTCCAATATTCCAAACTTATTGTACTCTCAAGCGGATAAAATCTTCAAGCACTATTCACTGTTTTTACTAAACGCGCTCCAGGAAATTAATTCATGAAATGAGTTACTTTAAAAATATAACGAAGTTATATTACCATGTATTTAGGTCTAATAAGACTAGAAAATATTCCTCGAGGCAAATATCCAATTAAATAATTTATTAAGCCACAAATTAGGCTAAAAAAATAATAGTTTTTACGAGTCCTCACAACCTCCCCTCCTTAAAAGAATTTCGTCCTCGAAATTCATACCTTCTGTAATCTCAGACAACTCTGAACCATGTGGTGTGTTCATGTTATGCTTTCTTTCTGATGCCATTGGTCGGTTTCTCCTTCCATTGACTTGTCGAGGGACAGTTCCATTTCCTTGTGGAGCAGTAGTTTCTCGTGGATACCTCCTTGGACAGTCATGAACTTTATGGTTGGTACTCCCACACCCCATACACTTTCGTCCCTTTAGCCAACAGTTTTCTTCAATGTGATTCGTCCTTCCACAATATCCACAAGTCGGACGAGGTGTTGTGACCTGACTGGCTTGCGAGGTTTTCTTTGATCGTGTCTGTTCTACTGAAGTCCCTCGCGACATAGTTCCTTTTGGTTCCTTTATCATGAGTGGTGCAGGAAATAACAGTCCTACTCCATCCACTTCTTTTCTAACTTTGGGTGGTGGTCCATTTCCTCCTAGTGTACTATCAGATGCATCTCTTTTCCTTGCTTGGAGAGCTCTCAGTTGAGATTTTGTGCTTTCTACCCTTTGCGCTTTTTCGAGAGCGTCACTAAATGTTTCAACCTGTGCTGCGGCAAGGGCATCTTGGATCTCTAAATTTAATCCTTGGATGAACCGTCTTATTCTCTTCCGTTCAGTAGCCACCAATTCTGGGGCATATGTAGATAACTTTGTAAAGCGTGTTTCATACTCAGCTACGCTCAAAGTTCCTTGACGAAGCTTTATAAAATCATCTTCTCTCTTTTCTTGGACAAGTGGAGGAAGAAATTTCTCATTAAATTCACGTACAAAGTTTATCCAAGTCCTTAGGGTTTGATCTCTTTCCCACTTGTTTCTTATAACATTCCACCAGGCTCGGGCTGCTCCTTCAAGTTGAAATACAGCAAAGGTGACTTGTCTCTCCTCTGTGTAATCCAAGGCATCGAATATATTTCTTATATTCTCTAACCAATTTTCAGCCACCTCTGGATCAGGTCCTCCAGCAAACTTGGGCGGAGAGAATTTCTGAAACCGCTCTAAAGCTCGATCCTCCCCTATCTCTTGGTTTCCACGTTGGTTTCCTTGTCCAACACCTTGACCTTGTTGAGCTACCAAGAGCTCCAGGATATCCGTCATGCGAGTTAAAACTTGTCCCATTTGGTCATTTCCTCTCCCAACACTTGACTCAACGTTTTGATCAATACCGGACCCATTAGCTACTCTTTCATTTCGGGGTTGTCTAGGTTGACGTCCCTTTCGTTGTCCTCTAGTTTCCATGTTCACAACTAATCTATACGCACATGCATAACCCTCACACTTAGTTAAAATTGAACTATACTCATATACCAGTAGCAACATTTAAAGAGAATGAAGTCACTTACACAAATAACATTATCACTATGCAAGTAAACACAAACTAGAGTTCATTAAATTATAAAACAAGTTATGGCCAAGTAAAGTTCATGCCAAGTCAAAGTCAATAGCAAAATAAACAAGTGATCATCACAAGTACATTCATCTTCAAGGCGCAGACTCTAAGTTCTACTCCCATCGTCTCACTATAAAAGATCACAAGTAGGGATTCACTAGATTATTGGAACTAGACGATTCTCATTCCCTAACATGCTCGATTTCAATCCCAACACAAGGATCTTTTGAGTTACAATATTTTCCATCTTCCACTCTTAATTATTGTACCATCTTAACCAAACAATTATTGGTTTCCTGCAACCATTCACATGAAATATCGATTCATTCTTATTCCCCAAAAATGGAGATATAAAGTCCTTATGGTTGCCCTCAACTCTCAAGTACTCGGGTACAAGAATCCGAAATAAGGTAATTCACAACTCGAGCTGGCCGGTCCCAAGAGTAAATCACCACATTCGAGATTCCTACCCAACATACATATCAAATTCCCTCCAATTATCAAGATAAAGGTTTTACAACCTACAATATTCATGATTCACAGCTTACATTTCTAGAAGGGCACTTAAGTCTTTACTCAATCACATGGTAAGGATCATAACACCACTTGGCCCTATCTTACTCCTCTGTAGAGACCACGTGAAGTGGCTCTAAATTTCATCGCTACAAGCAATCATTTAACTTTCAGAACAGTCCCACAGTCCGGCATCCTAAACATTTAAGCCTAAGATACACTACAAAGATCTGAAGCCTAAGCTCTGATACCAACTGTGACGCCCCCACTTCTCCCTAAGGCGAACCAAAGGGTATCCGCGGGACGCCTGCCCAGCTCTCGCCGGGACTCACTACAATCGATCATTCAAAAGCTCGAAATACTTTAAGTAACCTCAATACATAATTAAAGTACTTCGAATATCTCACACTTACAATTATGCAGCTTTCAAGCTTAAATACAACCCAATGGAAAAGGGGTACTATAGCCATCCGTTATAATATAACTTAAAGTCTTCAAAAGAAAACAATCTAGTACTACTCACGAGCACCCTTGGTCTCGAACCCTGTAAAAGAAATCCACAACGTGGTATGAGCTACACAGCCCAGTGAGGTTCCAAGACACTCTAACAGTTCAAATAAATCAAATAAGTTGGGCATATCATACGCATGGTTCAAGGTTACACAATGGCATGTTATCATGAGGCAATAATCATTGTACAGGTAATTTGAGCATATCATAGGTATGGCACGTTTTCATAAAATGGTTATCATTATGTAAAATAAACACACATTGAAGGATACGGTGTTCCAGTGGAACTCTGTCGGTCATCTGCACCTTATGACTTCCGGATCCCCTCGGTTTGACTGGCCATCACCTTATCCCTCCAGTGGTAATACTCGAGTATACCGAAACGGTTGTCCAGGGTTCCAACCTACCCGACCGAGCCCAGTCCTGGCTCGAGTAGGTCAGTAACCGAGGCAGGGCCCAAGTTCAGCTTAGAGCTTACAACATGCACAAGTAATCAAGTAATTCGGCAAAAGGTAAAATTCATCATTTGAGTAGGTCGAGTGAGGTAAAGTACACACTCGCCTAACAATGATGGACAACTTCATATAACATGCGATTCATGATAATCAAGTGATCAAGTAAGTTGGTGATCACGTAAGCAGATAATCAAGTAAGCAAGTAGCCGAATGGATTAGAAAACGGTAAGTAAACACGGTAAACGGTAAACGGTGGTAATTACGGTTAATTGGCAGACATATGTCATTTTAATAGGCCACCATTGGCCGATTTTCACTTTTTCCACATAAGAGTCGAGGAGATTCACTCCAACCGACTTATGCTGTCATAGCATAATTAATCATTTAAACACATCATGTAGATATGCTCTCCAAACATTTCATATCTAGTATTTCAAGTAATCACATAAATATGCTCTTTAAGCATTTCATATCGAATAGTTCAAATATACATATTTCAGGTATTTCATGTCGAGTAATTCAAGTATACCTTATTCAGATATGCATGAGTGTGGTAAATACTTAACATATAGCACTTAACACTTAATAATCATGGGTTATGCATGTCATAGACTTATTCCAATTACGTATTCCTATATGGAACACTCACCTATAGCAACAAGAGAGTAATACTCAAACAAATGTCTAGGCGTCCACGTCGAGTTCCTCTTGAAGGTCCCCTTGAGCGCCTGGGCAAAAAATCATTAACTATTATACACTATCACTTAGAACTCCTACTTATCAAAGAAGGTTGTACAATCTAAAGGGAATTCATGAATTGGGCCTTAATTATTAATAATCGAGGCTCAAGAGTAAAGTTTTAAAGTCTAAAGAAAGAGACTAACATTTTTCATGAAATCGAGTTCAAAATGTTCAATCGGTATCGAGAAAAGAAGGCAAGTTTCCAAAATCTCATTTCTAAGAAATTGTCAAATTTTAGCTTTGGGTGTCAATTCTAGAAAAATCGTATCTTGCACTATGTAGGTCCAAAATTGGAAAGCTTGATACCGTTGGAAACTTCTTCAAAAGCACTAAAAGTTCCTAGAAGATACTTTTCCATGATTCGAAATGGAAGGTATTCAAAAGTTGGATCAAAGTTACTGCTGTAGAATACTAAGACAGTTTCAAGGTTGGTTTTTGGCCAATTTTGGAAATTCAGTAAAATTCACTTGTTTTGAACTAACCTTTGAAATTTGGAAATCAAATAGTGTTGCAATCCAAGAGTATAACAAAACAAGCGGATTGAGAAACGGAGTTTCGAGCACCAAGATATAGTAGCCCCAAGTTGAGGAAGATTCAAGACTGAAGAAGAATTTCCAGTTTTGAACCTCCAACACTAGAAATTTAATTGGGTATCGAAACGAACTTGGATTGGTACCAAAATTGGCAGTATTTTACTCCCATATGAAAGGTACCACTCTATCAAATTTCAGGGAAAAATACTTTCGGTAAGATAGTTAATTAGTCAACCAAAGTTCAGGAAAATTATAAGGCAATCTGCCTTGAGACTTTCATTACCCAATTCAAAACGTCTAATCAAGCAAACTATACAATCATGGTTCATTTGTGAAATAAAGGCCTAAGAAACATCCATAATGCCTTTGGTAAGTGTTTAGTATCAAGAACATCAATTAACAAGTTCACTCCAATATCTTGTTCCAAACCAGTCCAACATTAGGGTTTTTCCAAAACAGAGCAGTCCACTTGTTTCACTCACAACTCAGTCAATTTAACTCGAAATCGAGCATGGCTTATGCCGTTGGAAAATACGTTCATAGGGGTAAAATATCACAGAAGAAATCATTTCCAAATTCGGCACCAATCTGGTTCAAAATCGGGCATCAAGTTGCTGCCTGAACACTTCATTCCAGATGAACAGAGCAACAGGACAGCGAACTTAAAACATTTGGTTCGGCTTGCTCACAAAGAATCAGAACGTGCATTATATACCAAATTAAAGCCAGGAATGTCTAGTTTCCAACGCCACCAACGGCACATGATTTCGACATCCGAGGACAGAGTTATAGCCAAAATACTACCACTGGTCAGAATCATACGCGAACAGTTTTCCAGATTGCTAGTTTCTCAAGAAAAATTCATTTGCTCAATCAAACCTCAATATTTTCCAATGAAATTTTTCACACATCTAATACATCCTATAAACATCTAATTCAAGCCATTAAACCATTAAAAATTGGCCTGGAAATGGCCGAACATGGCAGGGGCAAAATCGGAAGTTTTTGCTTCTTACACCCAATGAAGTTTCTACTAATTACCCACCACTAATGCATCATTATAACCACTAAACCAACAATATAATCACCATCAATCATCACATCAGCAACAATAACCCAAGTGTGGGAATTCCAAGAGCCCACTATCACATTTTTACACCATACACAAGCTAACCAAATGCATGCATGAACTTAACAAGGTAAGATAGCTTTCAAACTTCAAGTTTTCAAGAGTGGATCATCACTTACTTTGGGTTGATGTTCAGCAGAATTTTCGGCCCTCTATTACCCCAGAAAAACCGTGATTTCCAGCCCTTGTTTGCAGCTCAAAATGATCCTCAAGTGTCAAGCTAGGTGTGGTGCAAGTTTGGTTAATTTTGGAGATGATTTGGAGTGGTTTTGAGTGAGATTAGTGAGCAGAAATTTTGTTGCAAATGAGTTAGAGAGAGGAGGGAGCTGGCCGGCTGTTTGAAGCTCAAGAGAGAGAGAGAGTGATCAGATTTTAGCTTCCAAGAGAAGACATTAACTTGTGGCCTCAAGTCACCCATTAGTCAACTCACATTAGGGTGCGTTTGGCGCGATTAGGGCTCGATTTTCTCGCGCGTTTGGTTCACTAGTGCACTAAACCTCCAATGTATTTATATTCATGTAGATAATATTCACTCTTAATTGTCCCGAAATAAAGGTCTAAAGTCCCTCAAATAAAGTCGCGCGTGTGAAAACGCGTACCGTCAATTTTTTACGCTATAACGCGAAACCTCCGGGAAATTCTTATAACGATAGTACTAATAACTATCACTTGAGTATTTAAACATTAAAATACCGAATTTAGGTCCATTGTACATGTCTCCAATATTCCAAACTTATTGTACTCTCAAGCGGATAAAATCTTCAAGCACTATTCACTGTTTTTACTAAACGCGCTCCAGGAAATTAATTCATGAAATGAGTTACTTTAAAAATATAACGAAGTTATATTACCATGTATTTAGGTCTAATAAGACTAGAAAATATTCCTCGAGGCAAATATCCAATTAAATAATTTATTAAGCCACAAATTAGGCTAAAAAAATAATAGTTTTTACGAGTCCTCACACTTTTGCCCATCTGACATGTTTTGTTCTAACCAGTATAGCTGGTTCCTTGGTTATCTGCTGGCTAACTAGATTTTTGGAACTCGAATGCTCATGTATTTAAAGGGGTTTTGTACCGACCGGATGTCGGCTAACTTGTATATCTTTTGGTGTGGGTTTGTAAATAAATATGTATATTTGAGTATTATCTTTTGCACTTATCCTTTGCGTGCCTTTCGTGCATTTGTTTTGTGTTTTTATTTAGTTTCTAGTTTGAATACTAAGTACACATTATGTTTGGATTTATAGACTTTTACACCTAAATGGCCTCCGGTACTTGAGGTAGAGGTAGAGGGCGAGGACGAAACCCTGGATGGCTGACCTGTTAGAACGTATGGTTGACCAACAGGGTTAGGGCTATGGAAATACTACAGAAAATCCTGAAAATAATCCAGGCAATCACGAAGGAGAGGACCGTGCTTTAGAACGGTTCCAAAAATTTACACCTCCAAAGTTTATAGGTGGACCTAATCCTGACCTAGCAGAGGGATGGATGAACCGTATGTTAGATATATTTGCCGCACTTAGATATTCGGAGGAGCGGCAGATATCTTTTGCTGTTTTTCAATTTGAAGGGGCCGCCCGAGCCTGGTGGAATGTGATTAGAGCCAAGTGGGAGCGGAAGCAGACCCCCTGGACATGGGTTAACTTTACACGAGAATTTAATGAAAAATATTTACCTCCCATTGTACAAGAGAGGCGTGAGGATGACTTTATCCGCCTGCGCCAAGGGGCATCCAATGTGGCGGAGTATGAAACCCAATTTACAAAACTCTCTCGCTTCGCTCCGGAATTGGTACTAACGGAGCAAAAGCGAATTAGCCGCTTTGTCCAAGGCTTAAATGTGGAGATCCAGAAGGCACTAGCAGCTGCTCAGTTGGACACTTTTAGTCAGGCGCTAGAAAAAGCACAGCGGATTGAGACAACTAAGGGACAGGTAAAATCCTTTCATGATCGGAAAAGGAGGCAACCCGAATCAGGCAATTTGGCGACTGGGCAGAGTTTGAGAAGCGAGCCACCTTTTAAGAGGGGTCGAGGAACAGATGGTCCCCAACCCGCAGGAACTCTAGACCAAGGTAATTTTGAGTGCCCAGCATGGAGGGTCAAGTGCGGGCATTAAGCCAATCTGTGGGTTTTGCGGAGCCAATCACACCGACAAAAACTGTTGGAAGAACAGTTCGATCCGAAAATGCTATAAATGTGGTAGTACAGAGCATCTGATTGCCCAATACCCTAAGATGCAAAAAGAGAGACTTAAACCGCCGACTGATGGGACCATAGCTAAGCCGTCAAATACAGGGGAAAATCGACCCAAAGGACCAGTTAGAATATATGCAATCGGTCAATAGGAGGTGTTAGACCCTTCGGCGGGCATTGAAGGTACGCCCTCTCTTATCGGCGTGCCGCAAGTGTTTAATAGACCCTGACGACACGTATTCTTGTAAACCCTGCGATTATGATTCACGAACAAAGGCATCAATTTCGAGGACGAAATTATTTTAAGTGGGGGAGGTTGTGAGAGCCCGGTCAGTTCTTAAATTTGATATTAGGTTATATTTATTATTGGTACGGTAATATTAGGTTTTGGGACAAATTCGAAAACCCTAAGTTGGGGTTAGTATTGAAACTTTAGTTTTGTATTAAACATAAGTTCGAGTGGTGATTAAAGTTAGTTATGCTAGTGTGTGTTTTAGTGCGGGTAAGTATAGGATTTGATCCATTTTATATAGGTTAAATGAGTTTAAAAGTTAGAAAACCCTAAGCTAGCAAAACCTTTAGTGTTATGATATATTAGAAGTCTAAGTTGGGTTTAAAACCCTAATTTTGCCCTTGACAAAAAGATTGTTATTTAATTGCTTTTATGTGGGATTAAGTATGATTAAGTATAGGTGATTAAGATAGAAAAGTGATTAGTGAAGCAATTAAGTGTGATTACATGTTTGGATTAGATTAAGGTTACAACTAATGGAGTAAATTAATAGAAAAGTAAAGGTTTAAGGGCAAGAGTGGAACAAAAGTTAAATTGAAGTACAAGGGCTAAGACGCAAATAAAGTCCTTTTGTGTGATTGGTTGGCTAATAAATATCTCTCCTAAGTGGGTTTGCACCACATATAAAGTCATAGGAAACACAACTAAGTCATTGGATGACAAAACAAAACAAACAAACAAGAGGAAGAGAGAGAGAGTTGGAGCCGTGAGAGGGAGAAGAAGAAACCAAGGGAAATTTTGCTAAGTTCAACCAAATTTCTTCCATAGATTTTTATCTTGAGGCATAAAGAGTCCATCTTGGAGCTAGCTTGAGTTTCTTAGCCATCATACAACCTTCATCTTGAGATAAGAAAGCTTCTATACAAAGTTAAAGGTGGTTGATGATACTTGAAATGGGGAAATGATGATAATAGTTGTTAGTTGTCATTGATTATGGTTTCACTTGTGTTTATCACTTGTTTTTATGGAGTAATTTGATTAAATTTGGGCCTTGATGATTCGGCCATAGGAGCCCTAATTAGGGTTTCATGCTAAACAAGTTAATTAGCTCTAATTTTGTGCTATGAAGATTGTAATGGTTGTGTTTGATGATTTGTTTTATTTGTTTGGTGAGTGGATGGTAAAAACTGATTTGGGTTAAGAAACCCCAGGTTTCCTTAAGTTAGTTTAGTTTGGTTAATGTTTAGTTAGTTAGGGTTTGGTTAGTAAGTTGTTAGATTAAGTTTGGTAATGCAAATAAAGTTAGTTTAAGGATCATGGTTAGTTTTGGCAATTTTGTAGTGATTTAGAGGGAAATTTCGGACCATTGGTAGGTCATGTAGAAGTTAGTATATGTGTATTTATTTGGTATGAAAGTAGTTAGAAAACTTGCATGAGAACCATGAAAACGAACCATGCGTTTGCGATGCGCGGAACCGTTCAAAACCCCAAACAGGGCAGCCCAGAACCTGAACTTAAGCTCCATTTTTCTTGATGCTGCGTGCTGATTCAGAAGTTTTTCAAAACATGAAAGTTGTAGTTTTTGAAGTTCTTGTGGTGCCTGCAAAATTTCAGGTCAAACAAATCTATGTAGCCTGAGTTATGGCCAAAATAGTCACACTTATTCTAAACTCAGAATTCTGCCGCGTTTCTTATTTTAGCCTCTGACCATGTTCTGTCCGTTTTGATAACGTACAAATTGGGTGTTTATCTTTTCATAAGAAAAATATATCTTGGTCTTAGCTTCGAAATGGTATAAAGTTCATCCAAATCCGAGTTCCATAGCTCTAGTTATGACCGAAACAAGATCGGTTGTCAGAACTGCCTTCGAATTTGAACAGTTCTGATAGGAACTTTGAACCCCTTTTTCCCCATGCTCTGTATTAATTCAGCTTTTGGTCCAAACATAAAAATTTTAGCCTTATGACATAGATTTCTAACGCCTTTGGAATTTCTTGATTCCGATTTCTAAGCCATGAGTTACGGTCTTTCAAACAGGGCCTGTTTGGTAAATCGAAATGAAATTGCTGGAACTATTTTGTGCTTTTTTGACCAATACTTATTGAGATATGGGTTGAAATGTTTAAATAAAAGTTGTAGCCCTTCCTCGTAACTTCGAAACGGTGCCTCACCCACCTTGATCCGATATTCCTAACCTAACTTTTGATCAAAACGGTTTGAGATAGCAGATTTGGCCGTTCCGGGCGCGCGCGTATGTCCATTTTGCTGTTTCCGCACTTGCATGTGCCGATTTTGCCATTTTGCTTGTTTTGAGCATGATAGTGGCCGTTTGTGATATAATATGATACAATCTTCTATTCTAGACCGTGGTGAGTTAGGCGGAGCTGGTGGGGCCTACTACTAGCTAACACGCACGAAGTGATTTCTGCTCTTGTACTACTTTTGTGTTTTGGGTAAGTATTCGGGTCATTCTGTATATAACTTGCTTATGTGTTTAAGGTGAATGAAACGGTATCTGGGCAAGGGTGTACTTCATCACACTCGACCTAAACCCTAATTTACGTGCATATTTATACATGACATGTCTACATGAATTATTTTGGATTTGAGCCCCTTGAGTTTGGAGCTCGGGGTGACTTTCGTGAGTTTGTGAAAAATGTTGAAGTTGTGGGCCCGATCTCAAGACCTGGATGGACTATTCGAGTCGGTCGGGGCTTGGTCGAAGCCAGTCCAACCTAGTCTGAAGTCACCAAGTTCGTAGGTTCCAGTTGTGAACCAAGTTTGTGACCCGAGCTTATGACTCAAGTTCAAGTTTGTGATTTCGTTCGCTCGAGCAAGTTTGTGAGGTGACTGGCCAGTGAGAGTGATAGGGTGTTACGTGGGAGTACAAGTGGAGTTCTACGGACCTTATTTGTGGTCGACGGAGTGTCGGCAGGTGGTCACGCATGGCAAACGACTTGGCTTTGGAGCCAACCTGTATCCTTACTTGTGTGTCGTTATTTATATCTTTTGATTTGACATTTTGTGACCTAACTGTTTCTTTTAATGTGAAATTTACGTGTTTACCCATGTTTACTTACTAACCTTCTAGCTTACCCCTTTCTTTTATTTTCCTTAACAGGGGCCGACACGGGGAAACTTTTGGCACTAGCACTAGTATAGCGAGGCTTAGTTTGTAATAGTTAGTCAACTAAGAAGTTCCTTTTTATTTTGGTGGTTTGTATAAGGACCCACCTTAGGGTCCACTTTCTGCTGGTTGTTATTATAATGTAACATGGTGGTTTAAATAGTTGCTTTTGAGAATGTAAATAGAACTCTTTTGGCGTTGGATATATTGTGAATAGTACGTTTCTGGGTTTATCTAGTTTTATTGTTTTGAAATTTTGAGTTCTGGCGCGAGTTAGGCAGGCGTCTCGCCGATACCCTAGGGTTTGCCCTTAGGAGAAGCGGGGGCGTCACACCCACTTCTATTCAGGTATTTCTAGAGGTTGTAGCAATTCCGATGGTTTTTTATACTCGGCCTTCACTTGCTGACAAGTAAGACATTTTTGGACAAATTGAGCAATTTTTGATTTCATGTTTTCCCACCAGTATAGACTTTTGAGATTTTGATACATCTTGTCACTACCTAGATGCATACTATACTTGGAACGGTGAATTTCTTCTAAAATATCTCTTTTCAACCTTTCGTCTTTTGGTACAACAATACAATTTTGGAATCTCAGAATTCTATCAGAATCTAAATTAAAGTCAGGTAACTCTTCCTTTTGCACCCTTTCCAACCACTTTTGCATCGTTGGTTCTTTCTTTTGGTCCTCTTTAATTCGATCCAATAATGTTGACTTCACCACAATATTCTCAAAAATAACTTTCTGTGGCTCAAGGCGAGAACTCCATTCGCTAACATTCTCTAACAAGTTCCATTCTATTATCATTAAACTTGTTAGTTGAGTTTTTCGACTTAAACCTTCTACCACTACATTGACTTTTCTTGAATGATAATTAATGGTATAGTCACAATTTTTTAAAAATTTCATCCATCGTCGCTGCCCCAAATTCAATTCTTTTTGGGAGAATAGATATTTTAGACTTTTATGATCCGTATACACCTCAAAAGTCATCCCATATAAATAATGCCATCATTTCTTCAAAACAAATACAATAGTTGCGAGTTCTAAATCATGGGTCGGATAATTTCGTTCATGAGCTTTTAACTTCCTAGAAGTATAGGTAATTACGTTCCTACTTTGCATTGAAACACACCATAAACCTTCTATCAAGACATCTATATATACCGTATAACTATCCTTCCCATTTGGCAGGGCTAACACTGGTGCCATGATTGACCGCTTCTTAAACTCTTGAAAATTAGTTTTACACTTAGTGTCCCAAATGAATTTACCCTGCTTCTTGGTCAAATTCGTTAGAGACCCTGCAATTCTGGAAAAGTCTTTTATAAATCGACGGTAATACCCCACTGGACTCAAGAAACTACGAATCTCAGAAGGATTCTGTGATTGTTTTCACTTGGCAACAGTTTCAATTTTAACCGGATCCATAGTGAGTCCGTCTTTTGAAATTATGTGGCCTAAAAATGAAACTTTCTCCAACCAGAACTAGCACTTACTAAATTTGGCGAACAGTTGATGTTCTCTTAAAGTTTGCAATACCATCCTCAAATGTCACTCATGCTCCTCCTTGGTCTTTGAATACACCAAAATATCACCAATAAATACCACTATGAATTGGTCCAGGTAAGGTTTAACCACCTGATACATTAAATTCATGAATGCTGCTAGAACATTAGTTAATCCAAAAGATATCACCGCAAACTCATAATGCCCATATCGATTGTTAAAAGTAGTTTTTGGCACATCCTTCTTTTTAATTCTTAATTAATAATATCATTGTCTAAGATCCAACTTGGAGAAACAACAAACCCTTGTAATTGGTCAAATAACTCGTTAATATGGAGCAAAGGATATTTGTTCTTAACTGTCACCGCATTTGATCCCCGATAGTCAATACACAAACGCAAACTCCCGTCCTTCTTCTTAATAAAAAGTACTAGAACGCCTCAAGGTAACTCACTTTCGTGTATAAATCTCTGTTCTAACAAATCCTATAATTACAATTTTAATTCTTTAATCTCAGCAGGCACCATCCGATAAGGGGTTTTTGAGATAGGTGTGGTTTCAGGTGTCAGATCAATCTTAAACTCTATCTCTTGCTTGAGAGGCAATGACTCTAATTCATCGGAAAAAAAATATATGGATATTCATTTATCACCAACATATCCTGTAATTTAACTTTATCTCTTGGGGTGTTGATTAGAAAGACTAAATATCCCCGTGCTCTCTTACTCAACAATTTTCTAACTCAAATTTTCGAAATAAGGGCAGATAAGGTTAAAGTATCCATCACATCTAATTTTAAGGTTGCTTCATCCGGTATGCAAAAGTCAACCACTTTCGTTCTGCAATTCAGTCGAGCATGATAATGAATTAACCAATCCATTTTTATAATAACGTCATACCCTTTAATGACCAAACTTATAAGATCTACTACTAATTTTCGCTCATCAACCCAAATTTTACAATTTCTATACACCTCATTAGCAAGCAAATATTAATCACCTGAAGGTGTTCTCACTTCTAAATCATACGATAGCATCTCGACTTTCACATAATGGTACACATAAAATTAGGGTTTACAAAAGAATGAGTAGCACTAGAATCTATCAAAATTTTAGCCAGACGATGGAAGATAGGAATCGTACTTTCTACCACCTCAGATAGATTAGGCACTTGCTGTTGGTCCAAGACATACACTCTGGTTGGCACTCTCGGCCTATTCCCTCCTACATTTGTCTGGGTAAAGTTCGACCTGTCCGACCGTGAAGCATCGCCTCTATCCATGAGTGAACAGTTAATAATTTGATGATCGGTACTCCCACAATGCAGACATTTCTGTGTCTTTTGCTAACACCTGGTATCAGAGTGGTTTGGCTTCCCACAGTAACCACAAGTTATACGTGAAGCCGATGATTGGCCTCCTTATGAAACACTTACTTGCCGTCCTCTCCCACCTGGGGTTCCTCTTCCCCACAATTCTCACACCACCAACTTTTCGTCCCATTTTAGGGGGTGGCATGCTGTGCTCATCTTATTCTTGCCCTTGACCTCCACTAGGCGCACCTCTCTTTCTTACATGAAAAACCTTAACCTATACTCTCGCAATCTCAATCCTCTAGGCTTTCTCAAGAACTTCCGTGAATGTATTAATTTGTGCCGCCACCAAGACTTCTTGAATTTTCACATTTAACCCTTGTACAATCTGTCGTACTTTCCTTTGCTCCGTAATTACCAATTTCGGAGCAAATTTGGATAATTTGGTGAACTGAATCTCATATTCAAACACACGTAAGGCTTCCTGACATAACCTGATAAAATCATCATCCCTTTTCTCCTCAACTATGGGTGGAAGGTATTTTTCATTAAACTCTCGTATAAAGTTCAACTAAATCCACGCTGTCCGCTCTCTCTCCCACTTAGCCTTAATCACATTCCACCAAATTCGGGCTAGTCTTTCGAATTAGAATACGGCAAAGTTCACCTGACTTTCCTCTGTGTAATTCAAGATAGCAAAAATATTTATCATTATCTCCAACCATCTCTCAGCTATTTCTGGATCTGACCCTCTAAGAAACTTGGGAGAAGAGAACTTTTGAAAGCGCTCTAGGGTTCTATCTTCTCCTATTTCAAAGTCCCTAAGCTGGTTAATAGGAGCTTGACCCTACTGCTTCACCAATCGTGCTAAAATATCAATTATTTGTTGGATTGCCATTGCTACCTGATCTCTTACTTCGGCCCTTGGTTTACGTTGTTGTTCAGCCGCCGCCACGCCTACTTTTTCTCTTGATTCCTGTACTTGTCCAACCCCACGTCCACGGCTAGCCCGACGTCCTCGATTAGCCCCACGTCCTTGATTTCGTCTATCTTCCATACTTCTTTTTGAAAATAGACTATATAGGCATAAGCAAAATAAAGTAGCTATAGAGCTCAATAAAAGCAATTTCAAGTCATAAAGTGAGAATAATGGAATACACTTAAAATAAAACACTCTATTTATATATATACTATAACAACTCAAATACCAAGTCATAAAATATTGTACATGTCAACCTAATAAAATTAAGTATATATAACAAAATCAAAGGACACAAAACAAAAATAAGCGCTATATACATCAGTCTTAACACGTTGGTATCAAAAGCAAACCAAGAAAGGTGACGTGTTATCCTAACTACTCTATACCACATCCTAACTACCTTGTACCACCCACAAACCTAGATCTCTCACTCAGTTCATCATCGACCCAACTGATTCCACCTTCCTCAGTTTCAAGGTCAGGTTCATTAGGGGCCACGTTCCTTTGACCTTCCTTCACTAAATTCACTTGAACCACTTCCTCTACAAGCACCCCACACTCAATTAAGATATTCTGTATTCGGTCCCTTACTTCTCTTACCACCCGAACGAGGTGATCATTAACCTCCTATACTTGCTCTCGAAAAGTATTAGTTCACTCCCATTCCTCGATAATAGAAGTCTCAACTTTTCAAATTCTATCCCCTTGCATCTTTAGCACTGCCCTCAGGCACTCGATCTCCATCTGGTCCCGACGATTGACATTAGCTAAGCTTCTCCTTTCATCCGCTATGGAGAGGACCACCCTATCGGGATATGAGTTGGTCCGCCAACAATCACAGTGTCTGACCCTATGCCCTAGAGCCCACCAAATTACAGGCTCTCCTTGACGTTCTTGATAGCTAAGCACCCGACAAGGTCGTTCGGAACTCCCATTCCCACCATCTCCTTCCATTTTCTACGTTACAAGTAGTATCAAGAGAATAAACAATTTATAGAAATAAAAAAAAGTTAGCCACCTAATTCTCTAGATATTCACCACGAGAGTGGGGAAATCTAATGCTAGTAATCGCCGATTCATCACCAGAGTGAATTTTGATTAATACTGGAAATGAATTCTAAATTAAACAAGAGTAGTAGCAAGAGAGTTGGATCCATTCACTTGAGTTTTTAGGCCATTAGGGGACTCTACTACCTAGGGTTTTAAAGTTCAATAATTTTTTCTCTTTTGTCTCTCTACAAGTTACTTAGTTTATTTGATACTTAGTTGAATCACTTACTTTTTTATTGCTTTAATTAATATTTGTCTAACTAATAGAGCAAGTAAAAGACCTGTGAGGACTCATGTTTTTATTCTTAAAATAATTATTTTTATAATTATTTATCCTAGTATTAGTTAATTATATTATCGTTACATGAATTGCTCGTAAATTCTGCCTTATCGCACGCGAGTAGAAAATTCGCGTATTGCGCGTAGGAACGACTAAGTGAAGATTTGAGAAAGTTATACTAGACTCATAAGAGTGAGTAAATACAGTGTTAAAGGAATTATATTTGAGAATTAGTGTACAAGTGAAACAAACAAGAGAGAAAAGTGGTAGTACAGGACACTATTTGAACCCTATTCAAAGTTGACTTTTGCAAAGCTTTTGGCCACAATTTCTTCAAGCTTCCAAGACAAGATTCACAAAACTCAAACCACTCTCTCTCTCTTCTCTTTGGTCGCCCGAAACAGCAAAGGAAAAGGAAGGAAGAAAGCTTCTTCATTTCCCTCACAAATCTTGTTCCATTTCCCTCACAAATCTTCACCCAAATCACATACTACTTGGAGATTAGTTCTAGCTTGGAGAAAGGCATCATCTTGTGGAATTTCTTGGAGGTTTTGTGGTGAAAAATTCTGGTATCATCTAGGGTTCAAGAGGTAACCCTTCACCTTCTTCAATCTTTCTAATTTCTTCAAGAATGAAGTTTAGTTTGCGTGGGTTTACAACCCTAAGCAAGAAATAAGTTAGAAGACTTGAGGTGTTTCATTTCTTGCTTTAATCACTAGGCTAGCGGTCTTGAGGTGGATTATAGGTAGCTGCCATGAGGATCTGTTGCTCGGTTGATGTTGTTTATGCATTATATGAGAGAATTACGGTTAGAAAGTGGAGGGAAATCAAAGGAAAATGGGAAATGCAAGCTAGTCGAAATTTTCTATCCATGTTGCTCTGTTTTAATTTAAAATTTTGGTGCTTATTTGGCTGTGAAATTGATGGTTATATGTGGTATATTTTGTGTACAAAGTGTCTACCAAAAATCATTTCAATTGGTTGTTCAAAACTAGGGTTTTCAAAAATGGAAGAAATTTGGAATTTGTGATCAGGAGGTCCGGACAGTAGCTCTTTGTTTGAATGTAACTCTTTGTACAAAAGTCAAAATCTAGTACTGTTTGCTGCATTTGAAACTAGACATTCATATATTTCTAACGGTATTAAAATCACCTACTAGTTCATTTTGAATCAACCGTAGTGATTCGGCAAAATTGACTGTCCTGTTGTGACTGTCTGTCCGAGAGAAATGGAGAAGCTGCATCTTGTGGCTTGATTTTCTCTCACTTGTGAACTGATTTTGAAAATGAATCTTCCTAATGAAATGTAGCATTTTAAATCTAGTTTACAATGCCATAAATCATTCTTAATTTGAACTTGTATTGAGTGAGATGTGGTTTGATTTTGAAAGTGCATCAAAGCTGGAAAATTGGAAGTTTTTCCTTTCTTGCTGACCGAATGGTCAAACTTGTTTTGGGATGTTTTGTTTCTAAAATTTTGATGTCAATTGCTTGTCAATTACTTATTAAATGTTTCTAGACCCTTGGTTTCAAAAATGGAGTGAATTGGGATTGATTTCATTGGACAAAAATCTTTGGAATGAAAGAAAGAGTGGCTTGGCAGATTTGCTTTGAAAATTTCACGAAATTTAGTCATTTTGTTAACTGCCTTTCCACATGAATTTTTGTCTATAATTTGATAGAGAGGTAGTCCACGTATGGAAGTTTAAGTGTACCAAATTTGGTGTAATTTCAATACATTTTGATACCCAAATAATGACCCAAAGATGGCTCTTCAAATCTGAAAAATTTTGATCAGTGTACAAAAGTGAGCTGACTTTAAGCTATTATATCTTGACGCTCAAAACTCTGAATTTAGTTCCGTTTGTCATGTTTGAAACCTTGTTTGGAACTCTTATTGTGTTACTAATTTCAAGGGCTGATTCACTTTTTGTTAATTATGTCGAATTTCCAAATATTGCTAGAAAACCAAGACTGGTTCAAACCTGTCTTGTTAGAACTGAAACTTTGAGCTGAAAAATGAATGCCTTCCGTTTAGAATCTTGGAAAAGTGTCTTCTAGGAATTTTTAGTACTTCGAACCTAGTTTCCAGTGGTATAGAGTTTTCAATTTTTGAACATACCAAACTCAAGATTTGATTTTTCCAAATTTGTTACTTGAAACTAAAATTTTCCGATTTCTTATGAAATGAGTTTTTGAGGACTCGTCACCTTGTCTTGATATCGATGGACTGTTTTAAACTCGATTTCATGGAAGAGGCAAGTCTCTCTTAGGACTTTGACTCCTAACTTTTGAACCTCGATTTTCAAGAGATTAAGGTTCTCTTTTAAGGCATTGACCTAATCTAAACAAGTGTACATTTTTGCTTGGTTAATTCATGATTGTGAGTGAAAGTTACTCGTTATTTGCTTAGGCGCTCAAAAGGATCTTCAAGAGAATCTCGGAGCAGACGCCTAAAAGCTTATTAGCTCACTTACTCACTTTTTGACGTGGTGAGTGTCGAGGGCATGAATAGTTGCAAGTTATGTGAATTTCTTCTTATGGATTGAATGATTTATAATTGTCGAGTCGAGTGTGTACATTATCGCACTCGTTCTCTTTTAACTGATTGTATAACTAAACTACTCATAATTGAATTGTATATGATTGACTGAATGCTGAATGGAGTGAATCTCATCAACTTATAACGGTATTGGTTGATTGGAGTGAATCTCATCGACTCATAACGGTAATTGGGGGACGCCCAAATCTCAATTGGCTGACCTTGCAACTCGACCCAGCAAGGGCTTGGTTGAGAAACTCGGTGAACCATGAGATAATTGTAAGTTTGATCTATTAAGAGATCTCGCTTGGCCTACTCGAGTAGTAATGCCTTTTATAGAAGAGCGGGCCCGAGACTAGGGGTTGTAACAGTAAACGGGAATTGTGAAGAAAGTGGAGTTTTACTGACTTAATACCAACCATGTTGACAGAGTGTCATCGCGGGGAAGTATTTGATCGAGCCTTGGTGAAGCAAGTGGAACCTAGCTCTTTTTTGACAAAAAAAAAAAAAAAAGTGGAACCTAACTCCTGAGAGCTCCTGTATCCTTATTGAGCGTGTCTATTTTAAATTGTGAATTGATTGAATGTTACAGCTTTATTCCTCGCTTAAGTGCTATTGATACTTGAACTATGTGTTTGCATGTTTTCTTGGCCTCACTGAGCATTAGCTCATCCCATTAGTTTTGTTTTCCTTAACAGGAGCCGAAATGGAAAGAGTTAGAGAAGCCAACTTGATGGACTTTTGATTAGGGTTTTGAATGTAATTGTTTAGACAATTTTTGGAGGTTGTATATTTTGGGGAACGTTGATGTACTTTTGATAACTTGTGATGTAAGATTAAATATTTTGAGGAAGTGACTTTTCTTTATACCTTTGACTTTTATTATTCGGTTATTTATCCTTAAGTTTGAATTGGAATTGTATCGAGTCCTGACGAGAGTTGGGCAGGCGTCCCGCTGATACCCTTGGGTTCGCACTTGGGAGAAGTAGGGCCGTCACAAGACCTAATATTTGATAAAATTTCCTTATGGGATTGACCCTTATACATTCTATATTATAATTACGACCTGTATACTTGCAGCAAAATAGGTGTATTTGGAGTTAAACTTGAGTGTATCGCAAAAACCTCTCAGCACCATCAATCATTTCTGCTTCTTGTTAATAAGGTAACTGAGCAGAAACCAAAGAAACTAGAAGAGAACTAAAGCTGCTAGTCATCTTTGGTATACACAAAAGTTGACAACTAATCTTGACAAGAGTTGTAGTAATATCTATATACAAATATAATCAAATAACATAAATAACCCTACTTACAAACTTGTTTACATATATATACATTACAGCCCTTGCAAACTCAAGATGGTTTGTTTGAAAACATCGAGTTTGTCAAAGTAGAAAATGAAAGCAAGCAACTGAATGAAACTTTGTGAAGAAATCTGCTAGCTGTAGAGTTCTAGAAATGAAAGGGAGAGATAATGTTCCTTTGAGAAAATGATGACGAACAAAATGGCAATCAATTTTGATTTGTCTTGTCCATTCCTGAAAGACCGAGTTGTGGGCAATATGAATAGCGCTTTTATTGTCACAAAACATGGGTGTTGCTGAAAATAATTCAACTCCCATATCATGTAACAACCATCTCAACCAAACAATTTCAGCAGTTGTATAAGACATAGCATATGATATTTTGCTTTAGCACTAGAACGAGCAACAACAATTTGCTTTTTGCTTTTCCAAGAGATAAGTGAATCTCCAAAGAAAATACGAAAGCCAGTAGTAGACCTCCTATTTTTAGGATCTCCAGCCCAATCCATATCAGAATAGGCATGAAATTTAAAAATGGAAGTAGCTAGAAGAAGTAAATAGCGAAACAATGAACCCCAAAGATAATGAAGAATGCGAAGAACTGCTGCCCAATGAACAGATCAAGGAGAAGAAACAAATTGATTGACCATATCACTACCTAAGCAATTTCAGGGCGAGTCATAGTTCAATAGACCAAAGATCCAATAATTTGATGGTAATGGGTGGGATCAGAGAGAATTACACCATTAGTGGGTTGTAGTTTGACATTTTGTTCCATAGGAGTATCACAAGTATGCTGATATGTGAGTTGAGCTCGATTAATAACATCAACAACATATTTTGTTAGGGAAAAACACTTCGAGAGATCCCACCAAAAAATCCAATTTTGACCCAAAATCTTAAACTATTAGGTCTCGAACCCTTACTTATATATTAACCCATCTTTCTCCATCTCTCGAACAATGTCGGACATAATTCTTTACTTATGAATCTAGCAAATCTCTTCTTTCATAAGTAACTCCTCACATAAAATCCAAATTTATAAACTATTTTTCGAACCCACTTTAATACTTAACACAAGCCCACTTTAACACCTAACGTCACCTCTTCTCCCAATTATAGACCCACTTTTCTTCAACATCCAAACTGGATTCTAGACCCCTGGCATTCCTTGACTCTTTGGTCTAACATCATGGATAACAAATCTTCCTCTTCATAAGTAGTCCCTCACATTAAACCCAAGTCTACAAACTTTTCTCCGAATCCACTTTAATATTTAACATAAGTCCATCTTGACACCTAAGGTCACCTCTTCTCCTAATCATGAACCCACTTTTCTTTAATATTCAAATTGGATTCTAGACCCCTACCAACCCTTGACTCTTTGGTCTAATATCATGGACCCATTCTTTTTCAACATCTGAATTCAATTCTGGATCCCTGTCAATCCTTGACTCTTTGGTCTAACATCATGAACCTACTCTTTTTCAACATCCAATAATATCATAGATCCACTCTTTTTCAATATTCAAACTAGATTCTGGACCTATGCCAACTCTTAACTTTTTAATCTAATAGCAACTAGACTCCCTGCCAAACCCATAGTGCACCTATCTAACACCAGCCAAATTCCTTGATACTTCGGTCCCCCATCAAGAAGAAAATGTTTACCGGTCTAACTCCTAGAAAAATCCACTTACTCATGAGTAACCCAATCTCGCAATTTGAAATTCTGATATGACTTGTTTGAGAGAAAACACCAAGAGAAAGCTTGCCAAAAAGTCCAACATGTAAGTTAGAAATCTAATTCTGACCCAAAGGTTTAAGCTTTTAGGTCCCATGCCCTTACTTACATATTAACCACTCTTTCTCCATCTCTCGAACTAACGGGGGACATAATCCTTTATTCATGAATCTAACATACTTTGATTGGCACAATAAATATCCTCGTGGAGAGTAGGCCACTTCAATGCAAAGAAAGTAGCGCAAAGGGATCCTTCAATTCAAATCTACTATATAGAATTTGCTTGAATCTTATAATGACCAAAGTACCATTCCAAGTAATCATGTCATTGACATAAAGAAGTAAAAGAATCTGTCCACAATCAGATGATGAAGAAAACAAAACAAGGAATAGTCATGTGAACTTTGTGCGAAGTCAATTTGAAGAATAACAAAAGCAAATGTTTCAAACCAAGCACGTGGTGCTTGTTTCAACCCATATATGGCACGACGAAGTCAGCAAACTTGGTGAGTTGAGTCCAGGAGGTGGAACTATGTAAACTTCTTCATGTAGGAACTTATTTAGAAACGCATTGTTAACATCCATTTGGTGTAAAGACGAGTTTCTAGTAGAAGCTACAAAGATTAACAAACTCATAGAAGTCATTTAGCAACAGGAGAAAATGTTTCTGCATAATCAATTCCATATTCTTGATACTACCCCTTTGCAACCAATCTAGCTTTATAGCACTCTAGGGATCCATCTGAGCAAGTTTTTATCTTGTATACCCAATGACAACCAATGGCCATTTTTCCCTCTGGAAGAGTAACTAGATTCTATGTTTGGTTCTTAATCAAAGCAGATAATTCTTCCTTCATGGCATTCTGCCAATAAGGATGACTTTTGGCTTGACTAAAGGACTGTGGTTCAGAAAAAGAATGAACAGAAGCAAGAAAGGAAACATAAGATGCAAAAAAATGAGTTTGAAAGTCATGAAGATACGTAGGGGACTTATGGTTCCTAGTTGAGTGCCTGAGAACAGTGGTTGGTTGAGTTGGAACAATCTCCACAGAAGAAGTATTAGACATAGGCACAAGAGAGGGTCCAAATCAAATAAACTACTTACAATTTTTTGTGAAATATGCATACAAGTAGTATGATTTAAATCAGATTCATTAATATCATGAAAGAAAGAGTCACACAAAGTAGTATCAGAGAAAGGATCTGGCATAACAAGGCTTTCTTTTGAAGAAACTTGAGAAGACTTAGGTATTAAGAAAAAAGGTACTTGTTCTGAAAAAGAGACATTTCTAGATAAAAGAAGCATTTTGGTTTATGGATCATAGCACCCATGACCTTTTGCACAATTCCATAACGAAGAAAGACACCCAAAACAGATGAGCAGCAAGTTTTGTACACTCATGTTTAGAGAGAAGTACAAAACAAGCTTAACTGAATACTCGTAGTGTAGAATAATCAGGTTCGACACCATTAGGTGAGCACCCAGGAATTATAGAGGAAGGAATATGGTTGATCGAATAAGCATAAGTAAGGATTGCCTCACCTCCAAAAAGGGCTTAGAATTAAGGCAAAAATCAAATAGTGAACGAGCTGTTTCAGTAAGTAAGTCAATAAATCTGTGTTTTTGCTCAGCGACTCCATTTTTTTGAGTATTAGTACAAGACAACTGAGCAACAGTACCATGAGAGGTAAGTAAGTCAAGAAAAGGAGAGAATGTATACTCTCCAGTTGAATCAGGCATAAAAATCTTAATTTTTTTACCAAATCGAGTTTCCATCATCATGGTAAATCGGGAATGAAGTTGTTGTGTCATCAACTACTCCCAACAGAAACGTGTAAAATCATCAACAAAACAAACATAATACATAGATCTATCTTTAGTTGGCACAGGGGATGGGCCCAAAATATTAGACTGAATAAGATCGAGTGGAGCATGAGATTTTATAGAACTATGACAAAAGGGAACACATCTAAATTTAGCAAGATGGCATCCTTTACAATCAGATATATCACCATGACTCACATTCCCTAAAAGTACGCAGATAACATATATTTTAAGCGGGAACTTGAGACATGTCCTAGCCTATGGTGCCACAAGTAACACCAGGATGGTGAATTAGTCACACCTGAAGCAAAAAAGGCAAAAGAAGGAAGGTACAAATTTTCCAAAATAAAAGGTGAACCCTCTCTACACCAGGCCCCAATTAACTTCTTGGAATGCCGATCCTGTACAATACAACCATGACAAGAAAAAAGAACATCACAACCATGATCTGTAAGTTTTGGGACCAGTGGTAGTAACGGACGTTGCAGAAGTAGCATTTGTGAGAGGATAACCAAGTAGCTGATTGAATTGCTGAGTTACTAATCACTGAACCATTTCAAGAGTTAAACCTCCATCTCCAGAACAGCTATTAGATGATCCTATAGCTGATGAAGCATTTTTAGTTGACAGTGCAGCAACTGAAGGTGTACTTGAATAAGGAATACTTGATCCTGGTCCTGTGACTATTATTCTTTCTTCTGCTCTAGCTATGCTCTGCTCTGGAAATAGTTTTTTGTGCAAATTAGTCTTTTCTCCAATATTCTCACCAACTGTTTGATAATTGGTAACTAAGAATCTGCACACAATTCAGGTTATTTCAGTCAACTAAAATGGCTCCAATTACTCATATTGGGCTCATTTGATGAGAATTATCTAGTAGGTAAAGACGTTGGGAAGTATGTTGATTCAAACAATAGTGAAACCAAGTAAAGAGACCAAAAATTCTACCAAGCTAAATTCTGAGTGGGATATATTCAATGCTAGAATCATTACATGGGTAAACAATTGTGTAGAGTTAATGTCCAACGTCCCATGTTTTGAAAATCGGACCAGACCGGCCGGTTCGACCGGTTGAACCGCGAACCGGCCATGGCACCGGTTCTATGTCATAGTTGACTTTGTCAGAAAATCTGTCAAAAATCGGTCAAACCATGAAAACTGCCGTGGTTGGATTTAGATATAATTGAAATTGAGATAAAATTTATTTGTTTTAACTTATAATTTAAAAAATTTATTTTTAAAAATCCAAATTATTAAAAAATAGTAAACTTTTCATCATATAAAGTATTAAATTAGTCCATTACATGTCTTATTTTATGCATATATATATTTATATAAATTATTTTTAAAAAAATTCATTGAACTGGGGTTGAACCGGTCCGACCGGTTGAATCTCGACCCTTTCACTTCACCGGTTCAATTAACGGTCCGGTTCTTAAAACATTGCCCACATCCAACCTGTTGGGAGATTGACTTAATTTCTTTCAAGCATATTTCATACTCTATGTCAAAGTAACTAATTTTTAAATTAGTTTTAGTTACTTGTAATACTAACCAAGGAATTTTTTATTTGTATGAATTTATAAAATAGGAGTTATTTCTCATTCTATACCAAATTAGAAATTAGCAATTATTTTCTATTATTACTTGGGTGTTGGCCAAGTAATCTAACTTATAAATAAGTGGAGGTTGGCATACTATAAATTGGCACACAAAAATGACATGTAGCCTTATATATGGGGGAGAGAAGGTTCTTGAGAGATAAGATATGATATACAAGGGTTGAGTTTGGATTCAAATTATATTCTTGTATAAACGTTTTCTCTCATAATAAAGAATGGGCTTCTCTCTATGGATGCAGGCTCAATGTTGGAGATGAACCACGTCAAATCCTATGTGTTGCTTATCTTTCATACTTATAACTTGTTTATCATTAAATTGTTATGTTCTTTATGTCTTAGTAGTTGATTATTCTGCAACTAGATCCCCAACAAACTGTCTTAATAGCTATGAGTATTAATTCAAATGTGTAGTTCTGTGCCATATTATTCTCTAGTTGAAGGCAAATGGTTGCTAAAAGAAATATTTGCCAAGATGACGATTTGTTAGGAAATTGGCTTAATTTCCTTTAAACAATTTTCTTATTTTGTGTCGAAATGATTAGTTTTCTAACTGGTTTTAGTTACTTGTAGTAGTAACCAAAGAATTTCCTTTTTGTATGAGTTTAGGAATCAAGGATTATTTCCTATTCTATACCAGATTAGGAATTATAAGTTATTTCCTATTATTACTTGGGTATTGGCCAAGTAATCTAGCTTATAAATAGGCGGAGGTTGGCATACTCCAAAGTGGCACACAAGGACGACATGTAACTTTTTACGTGGGGTGAGAAATGGTTCTTGATAGATGAGAAATGGTATACAAGTATTGGACATAGATTCAAATTGTATTCTTGAGTAAGATTTTCATAAAGAACAGGTTCCTATCCATGGATGTAGATTTAATGATGGAGGCGAACTACGTTAAATTTTGTGTGTTGTTTATCTTTTATACTTGTGACTTATTTATCATTAACTTATTGTGTTCTTAATATCTCGATAGTCATTTATTTCATGCCTAGATCTCCAACAGAATCCAATCGAAGAGACAGAATAGTATATAATGTCTGGTCCACCGAATTATTAATGACTTTGGATTAACCATTTTGAACTCGTAGTTTTAACTCAAAAAGGTATTGGGCCAGTCCGACAGGCACGGTACCATTACAAATGGTATCAGAGTGAATCTCATATGGATTTTGCGCAAGGTGAGTTTGGGGTCAAATGGATGGTTTGAATTCTAACAAGCTTAGAATTTGTGCACAACCAAGTGAACAATTTGAATTGTAATGAGATTTGCGAGGCTTGCAATCTTCTAAAGGTGGTGAGATTGTATGTACCACATCGAACCCAAGAGAAGAAACGGAATAGTATATAACGTCTGGCTCATCGGATTATTAATAACTTTTGACGGACCATTTTGAGCCTGTAGTTTCAGCTTAAAAAGGTATTAGGCCAATCCAGCAGGCAAAGGGCATTACAGGAGCCATCAATTCGCGTGCACCTAGCGATGTTCAGTTCGACAAAGGAAGTTTGGGATCATTTGGCAAGGCTGTGCATTCAAATTAACTTTGCGCGGAAGTACAAGTTGGAGAATGACATTCAGAATAACCGTTCACGGTGACCGGACAATTCAGGAGTTCTATTCTATGATGACTCGGATTTGGGATCAATTGGCTATGATGGAGCCACCAGAACTGACAAGGTTGGACTGATATATAAAATTCCGGGAAGAGCAACGTTTGGTTCAATTTCTTGTGGCTCTAAAACCTGAATTTGAGCCTTTAAGAGGACAATTTCTGCATAGGTTGAAGGTTCCCTCTTCCTAGTGTCGCTGATTCTGTGAAATGAGCTCATTACCGAAAAGACCAGACTAAGAGCTCCACTTTTGGCTACACTGCTTACTCAAATCTTTATTTGCTGCAACGACACCATGACATCAACCTATTATTTAGTCTCCAACTATTAAAGGGCTTAGAAAGCTTGGCAAAGATGAGCGTGCATATTGGAGAAGAGACTAATTTACACCAAAAAAAAAAAACTAATTCCAGAGAAGAGCATAGCTAGAGCAAAAGGAAGAATAACAGCCTCAGGAACATGATCAAGTATTCAAAGCTAATCCTTAAAGAAAACGAAGTGGCTCTGATACCATGTTAATAAGGTAACTGACTAGAAACTAAAGATACCGGAAGGGAACTGAAGCTACTAGTCATCTTTGGAATTAGTTACCGGAAGTGGCTCTGATACCATGTAAGTATGTAATTAGTTACCTTGTCAAGAGTTACTAATCACCAAAAATAAACAAAATCCACAACAATATTAAGAATCACTCCATAATGTCCAATTATGTACATTCATGAAATTGCAGATGGAACTGCTGTTGGAGAATATGAAATGAGTGGTCAAGAAACTACTTGATTTTAGTTATCAGTAGCCAGCTATAGATACATGCAAAACCATTATCAAACAAATACTATAAGTTATCAAAGTAATATTTAGTTAAAACCGTCTTTGAGCAGCTCACTATCCACGGGCAATGAGAAATTCATGGTTGGCAATTGCTTCTGTCAATTTGAATATTCATTTGATGCGAGTAGACTGGCAATTCTTTGAACGAGTCTTTGTTATTCAAGTTCTACTATTAAAATTATCAAATTTTTCTTCAAGTCAATCATCAATATGAACTAACTTGACGTACAAAAGATTCAAAAAAAAATTCATACGAAATTTTAAAAATAAAAACAGCATTTCTCTTTTCATATCAAAATTTTATCAATAAATTCCTATGCCTCTTACGCATTGAGTTAGTCATTGAAGACTAGTTTAATGGGTTATTTGGAATATGCAACCCTGAATTATCACACCAATTCACGATTTTCCATTCTTTATTGCCTTGAGGGAGCATATTGCAATCCACCAAATTTATCCATGAACGTATGAACTTTATATTAGAAAAGGAAGACTGGGCTATAATTCGGCTCCAACTTATGATGAATTTTTTTTTTAAAGCACCAACCTGTGACGAAATTAAGAGTAAATTGTTCCAACAGTGTTACTTCGATCTAGAACAGATTTTACTTGCAATCATTCCTTTCCTTTCTCCCCAAAATCTCCCCTGTTCAGAACACCCAAATGCCAAAGGTCCACACATCTCAAAAATCCACCCACGTTGCCGTGCTGCCGTAAGATATAAATTCCAAGCACCACATTTATCTTTGCCAGGAGGTAGTTCAACTGTGTTCCTCTTATTTCAATTTCCTTACGTGACTCTCTCAAAAAATTATTCCATGGATGATCCTTTACCACCATCTTGTCCTACATATTATGTTGGATCTTGGTTTTAAAGTCCTCAATTGAATCAAATTTTGAAGCTTAAAACTTGCATTTCTTGAAAATTGCTCCCCTCTAGGCACCACTGTAGCTTATAAATTCAGGTTTTCAAATGTTTGTGTTTGTTGAAAATATTCCCCAATGCTATTCGTGCCTCTCTTGATTCACACCAGTATACGTGAGGTGAAGGATAAGAATTTGTCGGATTGGTACGTGGTATATTTTGCATCATTCTCAAAATGAATGGTGAAAAACGTACAAATGCAATACGTGATAGAATATTTGTGTGGTTTTCTTTCTTTTTACTTCGCTCCTTGTGTTATGTTGCTCAAGGAATAATGGATTTTACAAAGTTTCCTCATTTATATCAATAATTGGACCAAAAGTGTGAACATAAATTGCACTTTAAAGCATGTAGGAGTTAGATTCATCACATAAGTTGGGAAATCTTAATGGGAAAATTTGAAATAAGGGTATAGAAAAAGAGTGAATATTCATAAGAAGGAAGTAAGTTTTAAAATATTTATAAATGGCGCACAGGTTACTGTTCCATAAATTGCTCATATGTTAACACATATATGCACTTATATCAATTAGGATGTGCACATTAATTTGGATGCACATCTATGTTGGCCAAAGTATACATTATACTCCCTCCGTCCCACTTTGATAGTCCTATTTCTTTTTTCACACAGTTTAAGAAAAAGTAGTTAACTTTGTTGAAAAAGTAAATTTAGGTTGTTATTTTCCTAAAATACCCTCACATTAAATATGGTACAACTTTATGGGAAATTGAATTGATGGTAAAAAAAGAATTAACTCTCATTAAATGGGGTAGGTTTATAGTAACAACTACTTACATTGAATAAGGGTATTTTAGGAAAATTAAAATACAACTACATTTTTCAATTGGAAAGTGGACTACAATTTGAGACAGATAAAAAAGAAATACAGGACTATCAAAGTGGGATGGAGGGAGTACTTGCCAAGGTGCAAGTTTCTATTTAGAGTAAATCTTATATATGTTGAAGACTAAGAAGTAGACTAAGAATCAGGAAATGGAAAAACTACCAGTAACAAATCTTATTGCTAAACAAGTTCAAATCACTAATACAATAAACTAAAATAATGTTAATAACAATAACTTTACTGACTTACAAATCACAGAGGCTTGCTCTTTGATCAATGTCCTAAAACAGAATTTTTGCTCCTTTCTTTTGTGCAAAAGTGCATGAGTAATCTATTCCCAAGATTCAATTGTGAATTCTCCCTCAAATTTGCGCAAGAATTTAGGAAGTCTATGAACTTTGTGTTCTCACTTTTCTCTCTAAATGGTTCTACGAAAATTTTGCAGAAAACTTTTATGCTAAAAAAGAATAATAATGATAATGAACTTTCTCTCCTACTAACATATATTTAGAGATCAAAACAATAAGAGGTAGTTTGAAACCATTGGTAGACAATTTTTGGACCAAAAGCCACGACATCCCAACCAAAAATCAAGAAGAAACTGATTTGGAAAAATAAAGAATCGCAACTTTTTAGGAAGATAGTTCCCAGACCAATGAAGGTTTGAATTCAAACAACTTTTTCCTCAATTTCAAAAATACTCCACATTTGAATTAAAACTTCAAAAATAAACATAGTAATATTACACCCTTGAGAGAAAATTAACATGTTATGCATCAGGTGAAGTGTCGTAAAAGACTTGAACTTTACTTTAGTGAGAGTATACCGGAGTTACTTGATGATGCAGTGGATATAGTTGATCTTGAACTGATCATTGTTTGTAGTAACCAAGACAACATACCACACACATAACTATGTCTAAATAGCACAGTAGTTCACAACGTTGTTGTTCAATTTTGATCCTAAACAAATCCCATTTTCATGATAGCTTTAGAGAACTTAGCCATTATCATTCTCATAAATGCGACCTCGCATTTACTATCACATACGTAAGTCTAACTATAGGTTCTGAAGAACTCTTATAGTTGTCACTAAATGCTTATGCACACCTTTCAACAATCAACAACAACACACGTTTATCATAGAAATGAGCAACTCATGTGCTTTACTTATTTGAGTATTATCTAACCAGTTTGCCTATTGAACCTAGACCATGGGATCTCCAATCTACTAGGTTAGGTTTTCACCGGGTTCTACTCATTGATTGGCTTTAGACCCACTCCCCTTAATAAGAACTTGACTTGCTGTCTTGGTATGCCTTTTTTCAAAGTATCCACTAAATTCACCTTTGATTTTATGAATTGAATGGAAATAACTCCATTCGAGAGAAATTGTCTAATTGTATTGCGTTTGCGTCTAATATGCCTTGATTTACCATTGTATACATTATTTTTTGCTCTAGTTTGAGTAGCCATACTATCACAATGTATACAAATGGCTGTGATAGGCTTTGGCCATATTGGAACGTCCTCTAGAAAGTTTCTAAGTCATTCTACATCTTCAGCAGCTTTATCCAATGCTGCAAACTCTGATTCCACGATAGAATGTGCAATACAAGCTTGTTTTGAGGACTGCCATGATACTGCTGCTCCACCTAGTATAAATGTATAGCCACTAGTCGACTTGGTTTCTGTGTTATTTGAAACCCAGTTAGAATCACTGAATCCTTCTAGAATAGGAGGATACTTTGTATAGTGTAGTCCACAATTTGAAGCAAACTTCAAATATCTTAGTATTCTAATTATTGCTTTCCAATGGTCATGTCCTGGACTACTTGTATATCTACTTAGCCTGTTTACTGAATAAGCAATATCAGGTCTAGTAGAGTTAATCAGATACATCAAACTCCTAATAACTTGAGAGTACTCCAATTGATGAATTGAATCTCCTTTTTGTTTTTGTAATTTGCAATTAGCATCAAAAGGAGTTACTGCTAGTTTACAATCTGTTTGATTAAACTGTTGCAATATTTTTCCAATATAATGAGATTGGGTAAGGACATATCCTTCATTACTTCTTTTGACTTTAATGCCCAAAATTACATTTGCTTGACCTAAATCTTTCATGTCAAACATTGAGCTCAACAATTTCTTAGTTGAGTTTTTCGCACCCTTACTAGTTCCTATTATAAGCATATCATCAACATACAAGCATACTACACAAGCATATCATTAACATACAAGCATACTAAAACATAGGAATTCTTCATTTCCATGTAGTACACATATTTGTGACATTCAATTATCTTAAATCCATGTGATATATAGTGTGATCATTTCTCGTGCCATTGTTTAGGTATTTGTTTAAGTCCTTAAAGAGACTTGACAAGTTTACACACCTTATTCTCTTGATTTTTGACCGCAAAACCCTCCAGTTGTTCCATATAAATTTCTTCATCTAATTCACCATTCAGAAAGGCTATTTTAACATCAATTTGATGTATATCCATGTTATATATGGTAGCTATTGCTATTAACATCCTTATAGATGTAATTCGAGAAAACGGAGAATAGGTATCGAAATAATCCAATCCTTCCATTTGCTGACAGCCTTTAGCTACTAGACGTGCTTTGTACTTGTCTATGGAACCATTAGCTCAGAGTTTCCTCCTGAAAACTCATTTACGACCAATTCGTTAGGAAAATCAACCAATTCCCAAGTATTGTTTTGTGAAATAAATAGGATTTCACTATCAATAGCTTCCTTCCAATAAGGAGCTTCAAGTGACCTCATAGCTTCACTGTAAGTTCTTGACTGTTCTTCAATTAGATAACTGATAAAGTCTAGACCAAAATCCTTAGACATTTTTGTTCTTTTGCTTTTTCTTGGTTCCATGACTTGATCTTTAACACTTAATTTAGGGGACTCATTTTGATTCTCATCATAACCTCTTTGCTTTGAGTTGTTTCCTTATCTTTGTAAGGTAAAATTTCTTCAAAAAATTCAGCCTCATTGGACTCAATAATCGTATTAATATGAACATTTGGATTCTCATATTTAATCACTACGAACCTGTATGCTACAGTATGATTTACTAAACCGATAAAAACGCAATCAACAGTCTTAGGTCCCAACTTTGTCCTTTTAGGTATAGGAATTAAGAACTTTGCTAGATAACCCCACACTTTAAGCATTTTATATGTTGGTAACTGTCCTCCCTATATCTCATAAGGAGACTTATTAGTTTTCTTATATGGTATTCTATTCAAGATATGATTCACAATAAGTAATGCCTCACCCCATAAATTATGAGGTAAACCCGAGCTATTTAACATGGAATTCATCATGTCTTTAAGTGTTTTATTCTTCCTTTCTTCTACACCATTTTGTTGAGGTGCAAATGGTGCAGTAGTTTGATGAATTATTCGATGTATAGCACAAAATTCTCAATGGCATCAGATTCATTTTTTCTACCTCTGTCAGATCGTGTTCCCTTTATCTTTCTTCCAAGTTGATTTTCAATTTCAGCTTTGCAAATTTTAAATATTTCCAAAGCTTCATCTTTACTTTTGATCAAGTATACGTAGCAATACTTACTACAATCATTAATGAATGTGATGAAGTACTTTTTCCCACCATGTGTAGGAAGTGACTTAAAGTCACATATATCCGTGTGAATTAAGTCAAGTAATTCACTTGGTCTTCTTTTGGACAGATTTATAAGTTTGTCTAGCAAACTTCAATTCAGTGCATACTTCACATTTACTTTTGGCATCAAAGTCAAATTTAGGTACAAGTCCCAAATTCGTCATTCTATGCAAAGATCTAGAATTAACATGCCCTAGCCTTGCATGCCACAAGTCAAAGGATCAATGATATAAGCAGAAATATTGTCTTTATTCATAGCATTTACACTCATTACATTTAGTTTGAACAAACCATCAGCCAAATAGCCTTTTCCTACATACATCCCACCCTTAGTAAGTACAAATTTATTGGACTCAAACACAAGACTGAATCCTTTTTGGCTAAGGAGTGAATCAAAAACTAGATTCTTCCTAATATATATCAGGTACATGAAGAACATCCTTGAGGGTTACGACTCTTCCAGAAGTGAACATCAATTTGATATTCCCTTTTCCTTCCACTCTTGAAGAAGAGGAGTTTCCCATGAAGAGTTGTTCACCATTTGTGATCTTATTGTACTCACACAACAGATTTGCATCCGAGCAGATGTGCCTTGTGGCTCCGGTATCAATCCACCAGCCCTTGACATCAGAAATGAAGCTCACTTCAGCCACTACAGCAACAAGATTGTCTTCATTGGTGTCCATATGCTGAACATTTTCTTCAACCCTATTTGCTTCCTTGTTCTTCAAGGAGTTAGCATCATTTTAGCCCTTCTTGAAGCGACAATCTATTGCCTTGTGCCCTGATTTTCCACACACCCAGCATGATCCTTTGATTCGCTTGAAATTCTTGCCTTTAGGTGCCATAGTATTTCCAGCCCCTCCAACTTTCTTCTTGCCTTTATTCTTTTGGAACTTCAATTTGGAACTTGATCCCTCAATCACATTGGCTTTTGCCTCCATGGATCGGACATCACTCTTATCACCCTTGCGATGATCTTCCTCTACTCGCAACCTCAAGATCAAATCCTTAGTGGACATCTCTCTGCAGTTGTGTTTCGAGTAGATTTTGAAATCATTCCAAGACGAAGGCAATTTTTCGATTATTGCTCCAACCTGAAAGTGTTCATTAATTGAGCATCCTTCCCCATGTGACTCATGCATGAGAATTTGAATCTTTTCTACTTATTTTGTCACAGGCTTCGAATCCACCATTACATATTTGAGGAATTTTCCAATCATGAACTTTTTGGCACCAGCATCCTCCGTTTTGTATTTTTTCTCGAGTGAATCCCAGACTTCCTTCGTAGTAGAATACGCGAAATATATATCATATAGCATATCGAGACAATTAAGAATGTGGTTTCTGCAAAGGAAGCCAGGCTGCTTCCATGATTCTCTTGAATCCGAATCCGCGAGCTTGGGATTCAGAATGTGTGCCAAGTTCAAGGTTGTAAGATAAAATAGCATTTTTTACTGCCATCTTTTGAAATCTACTCCTTTAAAGCTTTCTAGCCTTTCATCATTGACCTTGTTAGAGATTTGAACATCTAATTTCACACAAGAACTTGAAGCCATATCTTTCAATGACTTTCAAGTGAAACTAAGTCAATGAACTAATAAAGATAGATTCAGGAAAACCTCTAAGAAAAATTCTGTTTTAGAATGTTGACAGGCTAACAAGTAGACTAAGAATCAGGAAATGGAAAAACTACCAGTAACAGATATTATTACTAAACAAGTTCAAATCACTGATACAATAAACCAGAATAATGTTAATAACAATAACTTTACTAACTTACAAATCACAAAGGCTTGAACTTTGATCAATGTCCTAAAACAGAATTTTTGCTCCTTCCTTTTGTGCAGAAGTGCGTGAGCAATCTGTTCCCAAGATTCAACTGTGAATTGTCCCTCAAATTTGCACAAGAATTTAGAAAGTCTATGAACTTTGTGTTCTCACTTTTCTCTCAAAATGGTTCTATGGAAATTTTGCAGAAAAATTTTATGCTAAAAAAGAATAATAATGATAATGAACTTTCCCTCATACTAATGTATATTTATAGATCAAAACAACAAGAGGCAGTTTGAAATCGTTGGTAGACAGTTTTTCAGACCAAAAGCCATGACTTCCCAACCAAAAATCAAGAAGAAATTGATCTGAAAAAATAAAGAATCGCAAAGTTTTAGGAAGACAGTTCCTAGAACAATGCAGGTTTTAATTCAAACACCTTTTCCCTCATTTTCAATATTATATATACTGTTAATGTAAGAAAGATTAATCCTTCTATTTAATATAGTACATTTAATTCAGTCATTTAACAATACATTTATTAGTTACTTTAATTTGAGAATAGTAACTTATACCCCACTAAAAATTTTCTTAAAACATACACCCTGCTTATAGATTTTCAATATTCCAATTACCTTTTTCCAAAATTTTTATGTTGTAAAATGGACCTAAGTACTGAAATTTTTATTTTAAATACTCTTGAATTGATTCTTAGGATTATAGAATTTTTTATGTTTGTGTGTTTTGATATTTAAGTCCAATTACAAACGATTTTGAGGATTAAAATCTAGGCCATTCAACAAATTAATTAGTCGGTGGCAATAATCTAAACCTGTATATGTTAAGGAAAATTCGGTAATACTATGATACGAATTGGTTCGAGGAGAGACCTGTGCTGGGACTCATAAAGCTAATAGGGATATATGCAACGTTAAGCAATGCTCGTGATGAACGTTGGATTTGCATAGGGCAATGTTCCTAGATGGTGTAGAATCTTTATAAGAGATTGTAACTTGTTACAAATTATTTATGCAACTTTTTAAAATTGATGTTAAGGTCAAATTTATTCACAATGAAAATCACATGTCAATTGTATCAGATTTGCGTGGCAATATGCACATTTAAATTTTACACTATATTTGTCAAAAATTGAACAGCCACTAAAAGTTAGGAACAATTGCAACTTCACAATGTGTCTTCTCTTATTTACCCTAAATTTAGAAGGTCTTGAATGACCATGTTCTTTTACAAGTTGCTCTCTTCTCTAGCAAGTTTTGTTATAGTCATTAAGCAACTTATAAATTATCTTATAAGTTGTTCAACAACCAATTAAAATTTGACAACTCAATAACAAATGAGCCTAGTTGGCAATTTGAGACCAAGTCAAAATTTAATCTTAATTCATTCACTCTTTTCTTCCAGTTTCTCTGTGTCCTTTCAACTTTTTGTTGAGGCAGTGCATTATTGCAGCCCTGTCCGATTTCCCATGGCCAATTCCTCTCTTCCCCATTCACTATTTTTCACCCCCTTTCTACTTAGCAATAGCCACCCATTCCTCTCCATTTCTCCAGTGTTGTTAAAATCAGATTAAACTAGATTGGACTGTTCAACTAATCGGATCGCGAACTGATCACAATGCTTGTCCACTACTATGAAAAATTCAAAAGTTTAAAAAATTAGTTAAAATCGATGAACCAACGCCAACCAACCAGTTAAACCAATCAAGTCCAATATTTGAAATTTAACTTGCAACTTGGACATTTTTTTTTGTGGGCTGCTCACTTTGGTGAGTTTTGGACTCTATCAAAGCCCAACAACTATAGCTAATAGCCTATTATTAAGTTGGTTACTTAACTTGGTGGACCAATTTTTTCTCATTTTTTTTTTTAAAAAAAAAAAACTTATTTGGTCCAACTTAAAAACCAAACGATTAATCCAATTAAAAAGTAAAGAAACCCTCAATCCTCTTCCTCCTCCAAAAATCTTTACCATCACAAGTCATTCTCCAATTTCCACTTATCTTCTTTTCTTTCCCCCTCTTCTATCGTTTCTTTTACATTATTGATAGTGAATACAATGATGAAGTTGAACTCGATAAATAAGGAAGCATATTTGTTTTCCCTTTGCTCTTCTATCTTTGGTTTTCATATTCATGATTTTTCTACTTATCTTGTATTTCAATTTTTTTATTTTGAAGTTAATTTTACAAATCTCATCAGATTTCCTATTGAGTTGGAAAAGTAAAACTCTTCTTTGTTTAATTTAAAATATTGGATAGATTTGTTCATAATTTTATCGATTCTTTATTATTATTTTTTTTTAGGAAATACTCTTTCTTTTATTTGGTGGATGAATTAGAAAGTACTAGTTCAGTAAATCTTCTCTTGAAGATATTACGAAGTTTAGGGTTTTGTGTTGATTTTACATATTTTATGCTTATTTGTTATTTTTCATTTTCAAGCAATAAACTAAATAAAAACTCAACAAATCAAGATTGAATCAGTTGAATCTTGACCCAACCACTTTACCAGTTCAACCACCTATCCAAGTTTCAAAGCATTGCATTTCTCCCCATCTGTATCCTCCTTTCCCATGTCACTGCAGACTCCGTCCTTGATCCTGTCCCTCATAGCCAGTACACATCTTCCTATTTAAGCCCATCTTTCCTTAGCGAGGCAAAACTCATAACCCGGAACAAAAGGGCTTACAGGCTGTATGCACAAATTTCGTTGCCTAAAATAGAAGATAAGAAAAGTTGCACAAATATCAAATTTATTAAATCAAATAGTAAGTGGGTTACAATCTCTGAAAGTTCTTGAATCAAAGAAATTAATCCCCTGATTCTTCTCTTCAAATGGCTTCAATTGAAGGGTCGAAGAGGCTTGTTCTCCAATCAAAAGAGTATTTCCTACAACCTTGGCATAAAAAAAAAAAAGAATGATTTGATGATGGCGTCAAATACTTGGAACTTTAAGTCTTCAACACCGATAGCAGGAGGATTTGTTCGACTTGATTTGGACTTGGATTTGAGAGAGAAAACCCTTGAGAGAATTTGATAGAGTTTCTCCGAAATTTTGGAATTTTCTTCTATATCTAATATCTTGAGAGAATACCTTTATTTATAGCCAAAATATGTAGGCTAAGTCTTCAAGAAAATCCTCAAAACCTTCCTGCTTTTTTGGATTACTTGTCCCTCAAGCATTCCACTTAATTTGGGCTTAAATAGTGGGTCAATCTAAATTATCCATTGTAAACTAATAAATTAATTAATTCACTCCAATTTAAAAGACATTACAAATTTAATTTGATTCAATAGCCCAAATAATATTGGCCCAATTTGCCAGTCCAAAACATAATAGACTTCTATAATTTAATTTAATTTAATTAAGATCAATTTAATTTAAATGAATCTTGACTAAAATAAATTAAATAAATTTTCTTTGTCTACAAATGCCCCCACTTCAAGACTTGGTGAGGCATTGCTTAACAATCGCCAAAGACGAGGTTTGAAGTTTTAATCTTGATTTGTTAGACCTTTCCACTAATGAGATCCGTCAAAACCATGATTTTGTGAAATACTTGGTCCATGCAAAAAGAACCGAAACTTTGCCTTCTAGTCTCACAATGCAGTTGAACATTTGTGAACCAAATTGATTCATGTATAGAGTCATAATGCCGTGGCTTCATTTGCTCAATTAAATTTTTAAGAAGTCATGTAACCACTTTTCTCTTGATTGACAATTGATTCCAAGAGAATTAGAAACATACCACTTTCAATCATTTCCATTTTTTCATGATGCATCAACTCGGCAGGTACCAAATTGAGCACTTGCAATGAATTGGTAATTGCCAAAACCGATTCTATCAAGTTGAGCACTTTGGAAATGAAGAAAAAAAAAACAGAAGTAATGCTCCACTTTCTAAGATCACTCATATGTTTAAAGTAACCGGCAATGCTTTGAAATAAGGAATGGAAACATCCAATTGGTATCACTGCAACAAGTTGGCAATTGCTAAAATAAACAACTGGACACTTCCAACTCTCGGAACCAAATTTGTCATGTCACAATGCCTAATCCTTGCAACTCCCAAATGAACTTTGATTTCCTTTTTTTATTACACGGTCTGAGCTTTATAAAGGAGACAAATTAGTTCTCAACCTTCATTATGCTAAACTCGTTGAATTCCAAGCAAAGAAGGAACAAACCAAACATAAGCAGGTAACAACTAGATTTCAATCTTCCCAACAACTTGGCGTTAAATGCCCTTAATTTCAAAAGAGATTGTCAAGTTACTTGCATGTTACGTGACTTTATCAAATTCCTTTGGTGATTATTGTTGGACATGACCTTGCTCATCATAAGATTGTATGAAAGCTCTTGCTTTTATTGAGAATCAAGTCTTTCCCAAACCGTGAATGCTCTCGAAATTTGCATGGTATGATCCTACATTCTGGTTGTTTATCAAATTGGGTCAATGAATCACTTTACAATAGCATAGCCACCTTTATTCATGATTTCTAGAGGTCCAAAGTTTTTTTTTTAAGTGATAAACCTTACTGGACTCGTCAATTTGAACATGATAAAACCCACCTTGCTACATATTCACAATGTTTTCTCCAACGCCATTAGGTAAGGCTACTTGCCAGATGGTTTCTTCATGCCATTATTTGGTTAATAATTAACCCAATTCTAAGACCGCTCAAGCTTTATTTGTTGTTTTACATGCATAACATCTTTCCTCGTTTCAAACAACAATATGTAGAACCAGGCCAAGTCCACGGTCCTCTTTTGTTTTAACACAATTCCATGCCAATTTAATTAGTAGCTAACATGAAGTGCCCCCCAACACATGTCATGCATCACAACTTTCTTTCGAATGCTCCCTTCTTATGAAATAAAGCAAATTTTATTGCTAAGATTTTTTTTTTCTCTTCAAGTTGCACCTTGTATTGATATCTCTCGTTCAAGACAAATTGATATCCTCTCCTCTTATATATATATATATATATATATATTTAGTTTGCAAACAAAGCTGCATCTTCGCCTCAATCGTGGTCGTGATTCTACAATCGAGGATTTCATCACTTGGAGTACTTAGGTAATTCACCTGTTTCATGGCTTTTACTTCTTGTCGATGCCGATTTCTCCTCTTTTTTTTTTTTTGCTCAATGTGACAATGCCGATTTCTCCTTTTTTTTTTCCTCAATGTGAATAGAAGATCTCTTGTCACAAACATATATGGTGGATACTCAATTTGAAGAAGGTGCAACCGTAAACTCCCACGAGAACCATATTATGGCTTGAGGAGTACACAAAGGAGGTGCGACCAAGACTTGAAGAAGGTGCAATCGCAAACTCCCACGAGAGCCATATTATGACTTGAGGAGTACATAAAGGAGGTGTGACCAAGACTTGAAGAAGACGCAACCGCAAACTCCCACGAGAACCATATTATGGCTTGAGGAGTACATAAAGGAGGCGCAAATGTCCACCTCAATAAGAGCTTGTCAAAGCTCTAGAAACCCCTTTATTTATCTTATGCTAACGATTTAGTGCTCCACTTACTGTCTTCGATCACTCCATTGTGACCATTTTTTTATTGCAGGTTAGTCCTGACGAAATGACAATATTCAAGGAAGTTACAACTTCAAACGAAAGATATCTCCTTATCGCCAACAGTCATAATGACTCTAGTGACAAAGGAACGAAATTATTGGTGCATCCCCCTATACAAGGAACTTACTTCGGTAAATGGCCTTCTCACCAATACCCAGAATTAAAGGATTGGTTACTCGAACTTTCTCAAGATGATGGCACGAAAGTTCACTCCTTGAAATCCCTTATTCATAATAAGGAGCCAAGAACAGTTCTCTTTCAAACCCTTGGTAGGTGAATCATAGACGGAGACGCACACTGGAGTCCTTCCTTGAGATTTAGTGGCGCATTTAGTAATATCGAGAATTACTAGGAGTGGTTGGAGGATATCCTCGGAAGGAGCAAACAAGTGCTCCGTAAAAATCATTTGTTTGACGCCTTATATGCTTCGATTTTCACATACGATAGGAATCCTCATGTACTTAGGGCATTTTGCGAGGCATGGGGCCTGGACACTAATACCTTGCATACATCTGTCGGAGAATTGTCTCTCTTACTTTAGAATTTGGACAAGTTAGGAGGACTTCCAATCATCGGGGGTATCTATGAAGAGGTAATCCCATACGCAGAGGAGCTAACTGGAATTAATAAAAAGAAATTAAGGCATATTCCACAAATTTGTGAATATTTGTTTGCGGCCTTGCATCACCTTCAACATGGAGAATCCAACAAAACTGGAGTTTCTGCTAATCAATGGATTATCTTTTGGTTTAAAGGTAAAACGAGATATTCAAAACCAAAACAAAGAAGGATAAAGAGAGCTTCTCGTGCTCAAGCGACCCAAAATCCGGATAGAGAAATTGGACAACCCCACAAGTTTTCAAGTCAAGACAATGGCGTATTTGATACCATCAGAGTAAAATCTCACTTACGAGAAAAGACCAATCTTGCAGTATTTATATCTTATTGGCTCTGTGTCTTTATTTTACCAGATGAGAACCTCTATTATATTAGACCATCTACTTTCAAAATGGCTAGTATGATAGCTGCCAGTCGTAAGACTTGCCTTGTTGTTCCTGTCTTGCTAAATATCTACTATAGACTCAATAAAATTTCAAATTCATCTACCCCAGAATGTGCGCGTGCGACTTTTTTGATGCACTACGTATATGCTTGGCTAGCGAGTTACTTCTCTACTCATTATTTAACTCCAAATACCATGTCTGGACCAACAATGACCAATTATTCTGGAGAGGGTGATGCACGATACTTTGATGAAAACAGTGCTCACGACCTCATTCATAAGGGTGACAAAGCAACTTAGGGGACAACTTCTCTTGTGAAGAATCAAAATGAACATTTTGTTGATATGGCTAGTTAGCGAATCCAGAACTAAGTTATTTTGTCAATATCTGGTCAAATTACTTAGTTTTGCATGCTGAAGGAGATTTCTTTGTTGAGCCATATAATCCATATAGATTCGCACGGCAATTAAGATTTTATCAAGTTCCCCCACCGGAACTTGGAGCAGATGTTCGTTCCACAAATTATGACTTAAGTCGAATATTTTGGCGCACTACTATTCGCAATAAAACAAAGTCAAAGGTACTTTTTCCTAACTATCCATTGAATGCTAGCAAGCATACATCTTTAGGTTTTCAAATATGATGGTCTATGGTGCATGATGACCATCTCCTCAAAGAGCGTGGTGCTTTGATTAAGAGTGTCCAATCAAATGGGATGCAGAAGAAATCAAAAGGAAAAGAACTTGCACACCAGAATAATCCGGCAATAGTTTTGAAAGGAAGCAAAAGACTGTGAGAAGCGTGGAGAAAATTTTGAAAAGTTCAAGCAACAAGGCTGCTACTCTTGAGAACCTTACTCCTAATGAAAAATTTTCGAAGGGCATTTCATTTCATCTTCCGTCAAAAATTGTGAAGGTTATTTGATCATGATTCTTGCAATTCCCATGGGAAGAAAAGGAGCAACCCTTTTGATGAAGAGAATAAGCAATCCACTAGAACGAACCAGCATTGGAAGCGCAAAAAGTCTAAGATAATGACTCTCCCTTTGGATGATATTGGTTTAGATCCTAAAGAATTCTTTAAAGACATTCCAGATATATCTGTGCCTGGTATAAGCCGTGCCAATATTGTAAGGACTCTCTTTGCCTTCTTTAATTTGGCATTTGAATTTTGCTTATTAATTTCATATTCATGATTTGTCTCATAATGTATTCCTTGTATTTGAATGATCAAGATTTGATTTTTATTGATGATGGAGAACCAAGCCAAGCATCAGTTGAAGGACCCATTGCATTTGAACTTTTGGCAAAACAAGTGGTTAGTTCTACCCAATAAAAGGGTACGAGAGAGAGTTCCAAAAGGTGGTAGAGGATGAAAATGCAATCCAACAAATCATGCCACAGAAGGAATAACATATGACTCCATCGGAGAAAAAAAAACTCAAAATTTTTTATCCACCATCGTGGCCAAGGGCACCTCAAGTATCTGAGTTTTACCTCTAAACTGTGATCTCAACATGTCGTCTGACAGGTGCCGAACCTGTGCAATGGGTTACTTGATTCACCCTGTTCCCGAAGAGTTTGCTTGATCCGATATACCGCATTCGTCTATAAAAATACTAATTTTACGTACAATAGCAAGTAGGGTCGATTCCACAGGGAGCAGGTAGGATATTATTTCTTTCCAAATTAAAAGAACGAAATTGGGGGATTTTCAATGGGAGGCAAATAAAAATAAAATAAAATAAAACAAACAAAATTCAAAACTAACTCACAAAGCACAATTCACTAAAAATAGCAATTAACAAAATTCTACCCAAAGGATCAACTGCTCAGGCACGGTCCAATTAAATGATCATCGATGCAAAGATATTTCTTCTATTTATCACTAGGTTGGTTATAGTTATCAATAAGCTCTGACAACCAGTTCTTCCTTACCTTTTCGACAGTCAAGGTACGACCATTGACTGCTTCCCTAACCAGATAACAACCCTAGGTACGACCGTAGGAATTTAATTACCCAGATGCATTAAAACTAGAAGAACCCAACCCTAACCAATAAACACACTAAGAGGGTTTATTTAAATCAGATCCTGCGTTCCCCCATCATAAAGCCAATTATGGTGGTTGCCACGGGGTGTTAACTAAATGAACAATTACGGATTCTATTTAATTAACGTGGCAGTAGGCTATTAAATTAAATCAAATATCCGGCCGTTGATATTCAATCAATAAAATACCCATGAACAATTAATTCAGGAAACGCACGAATAGCAATAAAATGGAAGAAATAATGAAGATTCGATTAGATCTCACAGATATTATGGACCGCGCCTTCGCGTCAACCTTTGGGTAGAGGAGAAAATTAGCCGCTCCTCATCGTGTCAATCCCGCGTGATTTAATTGAATTCATTCAATTAATTTCCCAAGAATCAATTGCCCAGAAATTGGGGAGGATGAATTAATCGAAGAAACAATCAATGAAAAACCTGGCTCTGTCTTGTATTGGAGCCGCAATTACAAAGCAAAAGCCAACGGAGAATTGTCAAAGGCGAAAAGAGCGAATTCGGGAGTCAGAGTCGCATAAAAGCAAAAGCTACAGAAAAGGAGAAAGTCTCCAATGTCTGACCCAAAGCCGCAGAAGAAAACAAAAGCGTCTGACCAATCTTGCAAAAAGGTAAAACTAAGGCTAAAGTAGTGATGTCTTGAATCTCGCTTTTTCCTTTCTTTATAGCCGCCGCAGGAGCTCTCCAGACGTCTGGCCCAATTCCCTCCAACAAAAGCTAGCCTTTTGGAGTTTTTATCCCATGCTTCTCGCGGTTCACGTGGATCGCAGTCCGGTTTTCGGTTTCGTCCACCTTCTAAGACGTGGCCACGCCCTGAGACGAAAAGTCTTCTGGAAATTTACCCCGATAGATCATTTTTCATGCCTACCACCTACAATTCACACAAATATCGAATATGAGTGAAATTTCAATTCTTAGTACCGTGAATAGCCAAAATTAGGACAAAATAACAGTGCAAAATACGCCAAATAACCGTTCTATCATCGTCGAGACTACATTCAAATGCTGTGGAATAACCTGAAAGTAATGATCTTCCAAATGGCCCTGGAATGTATGCCTGCTCTTGAGATGAAAACAAATGAAATCATGGTGGAAATGCAAAGTTTTAATGCTATGGATATCTCAAACTTGCAAGACCTTTTAAAGGTTTTCTTTGTAAACGCGGCTTGCTACGTCGCAGTGAAGTCTTCTCCCTCAAATAAAATTTCAGTTAAGTCATATAATGAGTTGTTTTCTATGGTTACCCAGCATTTTAGGGATGCTCAGAGTAAGGAGAAACAACAAGCAGAAAAAATCTCAATGCACACGTTGAAACTCAAAAAAGATTGACCGCGAAGAGATATAGTTAAGAAAACGGCTTGAATTCTTGGATACCTACAGGAAGGAAACACTCTCACAGTTAGGCAAGGAGCAAGACGAGCTTACTCAAATCCAAGGTCGGATGGTCGACTTGCGATATGAAGTTCGAAAGATTGAGAATTCCCCGCCTTTACATGCTGAGGAGAGTCAAACCTTGGACAAAATGCAAGCATTACTTGAGATCAATCACAAAGAGTTGTCGTTGTTTGAGCTTTAGAATCAGTTGCAATCTCTTATTTTGTTTCAAGTTTCATCTATTGTTAATCGCTCAAGGCATGTAGCCACAGGCATAACTATTTTTTTTCATAATGAAACTTAGTTTTTTTTTTCATTACGCCCTTGTATATGTCCCTTATTTTCCCTTGTTCTTTTAATAGCCACCATTTTAAGCTATCAGGTGCATTATAAAAGATTCCATTTTTGCATAATTCTGATCACACTTGAGAAGATAATTGTCCAAATAATTTGATAATCTGAACAATACATTTTCAAGTATATGCTGCAAAATAATTTGAACTGTCCTAAAGAGAAACGTTCTTTTTTTTTTTTGCAACAAAAGAATCATCAAAGCAAAAACTTTAGTTTTATAGAGTTGTAACTGAACTTAGAAGATACCCTCTAAACTACCTACGTATCCCAAAAAAGAATCAAGTCACACGTAGTTCCTACCGTCCACAGTTTAAATTCTTGTAAGTCAAGAGTAACATGCAGTTTAGACTCATGCGTTATGGAGTACTTCATTTTTTTTATGGCATGTATAACTTCATGAATTTTTCATTTATGGGGCCAACCTTTACTCCATCTTTGTTCACCAGTTTATATGCGTTATTTGTGTAGGCCTCTCGAACAACGTATGGCCCATCTCATTTTGAGACAAATTTGTCTTTAGTACGATGAGTCATAACTATTGGCATTCGAACGGCAAGTACCATGTCCCCAACTTGAATAAAGCGGCGCCAAACTTTCTTATTAAAAATTCTAGAGAGACGAGCTTGATAGCATTTAAGATTTTGTTGGGTCTCCAATCTCTTTTCATCTAAAGTTTCTAATTCTTCAAGACGCAGGCGAATATTTTCTTCCTCCGTGAGCCCTTCTTGGATAGCAATTCTCAAAGAAAGAATTTGTTGCTCAAGGGGCAGGAAAGTTTCTACACCATAAACTAAGGCATATGGTGTGACTTGTGTTGGATTTTAATATGTGGTGCGATAACCCCAAAGAGTTTCGTCTATCCTTTCGTGCTAATTTTTCTTTGATTTAGCCGCTACTTTCTTCAACAAATTACACAAACTTTTGTTAAATGCCTCTACGAGGCCATTGGCGGAGGCATTATACATGGAGGACTTGCGTTGTTTGAATTTAAATTTCTCACACAATTTATCCATTAAGTTATTGGAAAAGGATTTTCCATTATCAGTAATAATATACCGGAGAACTCCATAACGGTAAATAATATTCACACGAATAAAATTCACCACATCTTTTTTTTTAACTTATTTGAGCGGTATGACTTCACCCTATTTAGAAAAGTAGTCGGTCGTACCCAATATATATAAATGTTGTCTGGACGATTTTGGTAACTGTCCCACAACATCAAGACCCCAAGTATCAAAAGGTTAAGAAGCAACGGTCGGGTGTAACGGTTTGGGTGGTTGATGAATTTAATTTGCATGAGATTGACAAGCTTGATATCTTTGAACATATTCTATGCAATCTTTGACCATAGTAGACCAATAGTAACTCATTCTTTTAATCCGAAAATGTAACTTAGGATCAGATTGATGAGTTCCACACATTCTAAAATGTGCTTCATGCATTGCCTGATATGCTTCGTTTTCACTTAGACAGCGGAAAAATATACCTTCAAATGATTTAAGGTATAGTGTATCCTTGTACAAGATAAAACGAGCGGCACGACGACGGATGTCAGCTCTCCTACGTTGCTCCTCAGGTAATTTTTTATACTTGAGATAATCAACGAGGGATTGTCTCCAACTTTTTTTATCAATTTCATAAGTTGAGACCATATGAGCGTCGCTTCCTTCAATATCTTCCTCATCAAATAGTGGTGGAACTATATGTCATGGTTCGGCATGGTAAGTGAAGAGACAAGCACAACTAATATGTCAGTTTGTTTATTTTTTCTTCTAGGAAGATGTTTAATACTTGCACCCTCAAACCGCTTCATAAGTCGCGTTGCATATTTGTGATACGAAACTAACTCGGACTTTTTGACTTCATAACTTTTCAAGAGTTGGTTAACCACTAAATGAGAGTCATCTTAGATTTAAAATTCCACCTATTCCATGTCGACAGCTATTTCAAGTCCGAATATGAAAGTTTGGTATTCAGAGATATTATTTGAACAATGTTGGTTTAGAATAAAAGAGTATAGCAAAATCTCTCCATCAGGGGTTATGAATACAATACTCGCTCTAACTTCATGACAATAAGCAGTATCATCAAAATACATTTTTTATGGTGGGCGAATCTCAATAAGGAGTACATTCTCATCTGGTAGGTCACCACTTAACTCCCATTCAACAAGTATCGGGTGATCGACAAGAAAATTTGCTAGAACTTGTCGTTTCACAACTTTTTGAGCCACATAAATAATTTCAAACTATTGTAGTTGAAGGTACCATCTAGCTAGATGGTCGGATAGTACTGGTTTGCTCATCACGTATTTCATGGGATTCGCCCTGAAAATGAGCCTCACACTGTGTGCCTGAAAGTAGTGTATTAATTTTTGTATTGCAAAAATAAGAGTTATAGACAACTTTTCAATCGACGAATAGTTTAGTTTATTGGGAGTCATCATTCTACTTAAATAATAAAGGACGATCTCTTTTTCTTTATTTTTTTTTGTGCAAGTAATGCCCTCATTGAGCGTTCCTGGACAGCAATATAAAGAAATAATTGCTTTCCATGAATAGGTGCAGCTAACACAGGTGTTTTCATAAGATAAGACTTAATGCTATCGAATGCGTTACTGCATGTCTCATCCCATTGAAACGGCACACCTTTCTTCATAAGGTGGCTAAATGATTGACACCTTCCCGTCAAATTTGAAATAAACCTCCGCAAATACGCTAACTGCTCTTGAAGGCTTTTTCATTCATGAATATCACGAGATTCAGGCATCCTCAATATAGTATCAATTTTGGCCCTGTCAATTTCAATACCTCGATGACGAACCACAAAATCAAGAAATTTTTTCGATGTGACTCCAAATGCACATTTAAGGGAATTCATTTTGAGTTGATATCTTTTCAACTGATCAAAGATTTGTCTCAAATCCCACAAGTGATTACTTCTTTCTTTTGATTTAACAATCAAATCATTCACGTAACATTCGACATTTTAATGGAGTATGTCGTCAAAGATATTTTGCATTGCTCTTTGATATGTAACTCCGGTATTCTTACGACCAAAGAACATTACTTTATAACAATAAATACCCTTAGAAGTGTGAAATGAAGTGAGCTCTTCATCCTCAGATGCCATTCGAATTTGATTATAACTAGAAGAACCATCCATAAATGACAGAGCCTCATACCCAATAGTTGTATCAATCATGAGTTCGGTAATAGGTAAAGAAAAATCATTCTTGGGACAAGTATTGTTAAGATCCCTAAAATCAACGTAGATGTGAATTTGTTCATTTTTCCTTTGTACAGACACAATACTCGAAATCCATGTAGAATATTTAACTTCACGAATAAACCCCGCTTCAATGAGTTTATTAATCTCAACTTCGATCAAGGGAACCAAATCTAGTCTAAATCGCCGTTGTGCTTGTTTTACAGGTCGAACTCCCTTTTCGACAGCTAAACGTTTGACGGCTACTTTTGGGTCTAGACCCGACATTTCTTTATAAGTCCGGACAAAAACATCTCGATACTTTTGCAAGAGGTCAACATATGCCTTCTCTTCATCAGAATTCAATAAAGCACTTATATATATTAGACGTGGGTCCTCTAAAGTATCAAAATTGATTTCCTTTAAATCATCTACAGTGGTCTTAACACCTTCTTCCAATTCAGGTGGAGCGTCTTTAGCATCTTCTTCCTCTCCAGAAGAGTCACCATCAATTATAGTTATATGATTGTATGAAACATCACTCTTTTCATCATCTTCTTTTGGTCATGTGTACACCACGATATACTCCATGACCTTCAGTTCAGTCCCACACTTTATTATAAGATCTGTGCGTCTTCTCATTCTCGAAAGAATAATGCTACCAAATTTATGAGAACGATCAGAAGGCTCTTCATAATTTTTTAATGACTTGCCAATCTTTCTTTACTCTTATGAGAGTTTTGAGGCTTTCGATTTCTTTATGGTCCTAACCTCTTAAAAACAAACACCCTTGGAGTTTTATTCTCATTTTCATGAAAATTTTGAGATTTATTGGCTATGTGAGAAGATTCGTCCCCCACAGCAATATATTAGTTACTAACTTTATTGATCTTGGTGCGAATTGGCGTAGGGGAGGAGTAGCCGAGACTAAATTTGAGATTTTCAATGGCATATTTTTTTCCCTTCAATATCTTTTAGGTAGGATTCAATCCATGAATCTTGTTACTAGTAACTTGAGAGGGTGGAACACTTAACACCGTAAATTCTTTGAAATCATATCCGACCTTAGCGAGAAACTTGTATGCAATAAGATCAAAACCTTCTTTGGTTCTTGATTTTGGTATGGTATTTTGTTCGATTTCAAATTCTTTTCTTAAAAGGTTAGACCTTTTAAGTGAAAGAGATGACACCTTCTTTGTAAGTGAAAGAGATAACACGAATGGTGCCATCAGGAAAGATTGAAAATTCCTTCATGGTTTGCGACTTCGTATCCTCTTTCTCCTTTGATAATGAGTCACTTTCATCTTGCATCTTGAATTTTTGCTTGGATACGTTGAGGCTATTCTCGCCGATATTTTCCATCATAGCCATTAGTTTGGCTATCTTGCGATCTTGACTTTGGACATGCACAGCTAACTCTTCGATAATTTTGGCTAGGTTCGAAATTTGATCTTCCATGGTTGTGGTGTCAGTCATCATAACTGGCATTACCGTAAAAGTGGCTGAATCACTTGAACCATCAGCAGATTCATTATGGACTCCCTTATTGTTAGGAAGCATCTCCAAATTTGTTTCTTCAGCCACAGCATTCATCTTAACCTTCTTTGCTAACTTCTTGGCCTTCCTCCTCATCATGAGCGCAGTGTATCACATCTCTTGAGTTGTTGGAATACTAGCAACTACGCACGCTTTCAAGAGCAGAGTTCACCTTCTTGGATTCCATTGACTTTCGAAATAGATAAGTTATTGGAAGAAAAGAAATGAGAGGCAGAAATAGTCCCACCGGGCGTGCCAAAAATTTTTACGCACAAAATTCGTTGCCTAAAATAAAAGACAAGAAAATTTGCACAAATATCAAATTTATTAAATTAAATAATAAGTAGGTTACAATTTCTGAAAGTTCTTGAATCAAAAAAATTAATCCCCTGATTCTTCTCTTCGAATGGTTTCAATTGAAAGGTCGAAGAAGCTTGTTCTCCAATCAAAAGAGTATTTCCTACAACCTTGGCGTAGAAAAAAATGAATGATTTAATGATGGCATCAAATACTTGAAACTTTAAGTCTTCAACACCAATAGCAGGATTATTTGTTCGACTTGATTTGGACTTGGATTTGAGAGAGAAAGCCCTTGAGAGAATTTGACAAAGTTTCTCCGAAGTTTTGGAATTTTCTTCTATATCTAATATCTTGAGAGAAGATCTTTATTTATAGCTAAAATATGTAGACTAAATCTTCAAGAAAACCCTCAAAACCTTCCTATATTTTTGGATTACTTGTTCCTTAAGAAATCCATTTAACTTGGGCTTAAATAGTGGGCCAATCTAAATAGTCCATTGTGAACTAATAAATTAATTAATTCACTCCAATTTAAATAGACATTACAAATTTAATTTGATTTAATAGCTCAAATAATATTGGCCCAATTTGCCAGTCCAAAACATAATGGGCTTCTATAATTTAATTTAATTTAATCAAGAACAATTAAATATAAATAAATTTTGACTAAAATAAATTAAATAAATTTTCTTTGTCTACATAGGCAACAGTAGTGGTGGTGGAGGGCTGATTTGACTCAGCCTCTTTGCAAGGGATAGCAATGATTGGGATAATAGTGGGTCCCCCCCGAACAAAAAAAATGATGAATAAGCTGGAGTTGGATTTATTAAGAGGTATTTAAAGAACAAACAAATTTTAAAAGAAAAGTTAAAGGAGGATTTAAAAAATTCAAATAATGACTTGGCATGTACTATGGTAATTGGACCCATTAATGACCTTGCAACAAATTTTAATTGGTTATTGAAGAACTTATAAAGTAATATATAGGTTGTTTATTGACAAAATAAAACTCGTTGTTCTTCTCAACACGTTTTAATACATAATTATTAATTCATTGTAGCTAGAAGTAATCAGTTCCACGTTTTCAATTTTAATCAAAATAATGACTCTATATCGCCAAGTGAATTACAAGTTTAGTAGACTTTGATATTTTGTAGAGTAAATCTTATATACACTGATAGTGTATACACTATCACCGTTAGATTCATGACTTATGTTTATATCCGTTGAAAAGTATAACTTCTAGAGGGCTTAATTGCACTTTGTAATTAGGAATAAGTTGTAGTTTGCCCCTCCAAGTTTGTTTTATTAGCATTTCGCCCCTTATATGTGACTCCCAATCGTAGAAGTTCATATTATTTTATCTCCTCTGATGACATGATATAACGATTTTTCTACATCTGAAAATAGAAAACCTATTAATTGTTAATTTCTGTCTTTTTCCCTTTTTTTTCCTCTTTTTATCATGATACAAAAAACTTTCCTTTGCCATTGAGGTCTTGGTAGCATTTTATTAATCCAAATATTAAATCTAGCAGAACAAGAGCCACTTTTATTGAAATATTCAGGAGCAACCATAGTTGTCAAAATCGCGATCCGGATCGTAGGATCGTACGATCCTACGATCCGGATAACCAAAATCGATCCGGATCGTATTCAGAGTCGCAAATCATATTAATCTATGTAGGATCGCGTAGCAGGATCGTTAGGATCGTGTAGGATCGTAGCAGGATCGTTAGGATCGTGTAGGATCGTAGGATCGGTAGGATCGTACGATCCTACAATTTTTTGGTAAATTTGTGAAATACGAAGCTCCATTTTGCAAGTAAATGAAAATATTTGTGGTATATTTGTAATTTATCAAAGAATTGCAACCTTTAATTGCAATTAGGAGCTTTTGGTAGGATCTTACGATCCTACGATCCGATCCTGTGAAACTAAAATCGATCCTACGTAGAATCCCGAGCAACACATGTAACATTTAACGTTAAATTGAACGATAAAATGAAAAATATTGAAAGAAATCCTTTTTCTTCAAATCACAAAATACAATTTAGTGACAATAGTCATTGACTTCTAGCATTTGTAATCACAACCACAAGAGCTTTTACCAGATCTAGGACCACAGGCACTAAATAATAGTTTATCGCCATGCTTGGGCTGCCACAGAAGTTCAGTTACTATCAGCAATAGTCTCGCAGGAACAGTCCGCATGGACGAAAGGAATGATCCTGTCAACTGCATTACAAAATATTTTCTCATTACTGCCAATAGAAACTGTGAACAATTGAAAGCCAAATGGTTTAGCGTTTAAATGAAGTAAAAAAATTCTCAGAAAGCAGCAACAACAGTTTTGCATCTCTTTGGAAAATACGAAGGATATAAGCACTCATTGTGATTTTCGTGTATCATTGATGTTAGATGAATATAGTATTTTTTTTAGTTTTTAAAATTTTTTGTTGTCCATACGAAAATGATATTCCAGAATAGTTAGAATTGGATATCCTAATCCACCACAATTAGAATATATTCAGGCTAGCTAGCATTTCAATCTAATACTATTTCGCTAAGAAGGTTTTAATCTAATAGTTAAAGTTGAAATCTCCAAAAATCAGAGATCCTGGATTTAATCTTTCCTACTCTCTCTTACTTTTTAAATTCCACTCCTCTATTGTTCTAAGAAAATTTTCATCTGAATGGGAAAAGAATTTAAAAGGTACAACATATCTACATCAATCAGCTTATACCTAGTGCAAGCATAATGAGAATAGTTATGCGCAGAAACAACATGCAAAACTTTGCCATCTTTAATCACACAAATGATTGTTTCAAATGAGACCTCTTGTGTGATGCAAGTTATCTTTCGTACTGGAAGAAAAAAAAAATGAGGCCTCTTATGTATATTGCTTGACGAAAATATCCAAATATTTTGTTTCCATAAGTGTAGACTTTTTATAAATGATTTTATTTATATTAGTAACTTAATGATTGCTTTTTTCCGCCTTAAATCCTAGCGTAAATGATTTGTTATATAATTCCAATTATGTTGCAATAATGTAATTGTACATTTATACGAGACCAAAAGTTCCAGAGTAACTAAATCATGAAAAGCAAACAAAAGTTACAACAACAGTAAGAATCGTTCCTAATGTACATTTAGTTTATGAAATTATAGCTGGAACTCCTATTGGAGAAAAAATAAGATTGAAAGTTAAAGTCAGATTTTAAGTTTCCTTGTTTTTGTTATACTAGAGGGAAGTCCCACGCAAAGAGTGGAGATTGACACCTGTGGTGTGGTTAATAACTTGGCATCACATAATTTGCATCACATAATAAACAAAGGTTGTTGGTATGGTCCCTACTTTCCTGTTCAATATCTAATATAAATGGAAGCTAATGGTGTTATCATGTGAATCATTTTTCGCTACATTTAATCTTTCAAACAAAATTGGGTTGTTCAATCTGGACCATTGTTATGTTCAGTTGTTTCAACAAAACGAATTTGTATTTTCTACGCTTTACGCTTGTTTTTCATTGTTTCTATCGTACTTTATTTTTTTCTTTCGCTGATAACAATGCATATCTTTTGCTTGCCTTTTGATTTCAAAGTTGCTTCTTAGCATTACGTTTATCAATATTGTTTGTTTTTATCCATCCTAAATTTCAACCCACAGGCCCTAACTTAAACACAAAAAATCTAGATATACTATTTGTTTGCTTAACTACTACAACTAAAAACCATTATTTTGATCAATACATGCATCTACAAATAATTAAAGGGGTAATAAATTTTCTTCATTACAAATACTAACTTGCATCAAACAATTATCAAGTCTACGAAATTCAGTACAAAATAATAGAGCATGTAAATATAGCCACTTGTCTTTTTAAATGGCAAATTTTATCCACATATAACATCTCAGTCGCTTAACTATTGAACCAATAAATTGCATCAACTGTAATATAATTTTCAAAGTGAAACAATCATTCACACACTTGTTCATTCGAGTACACAATTCAATTGGATCAAGTACAATTGTAATCACATTTAATCAACAAATAACATGCATCAAATGGGAACACAGAGTTGCCCTGTATCTTAGAAACAAAGTACAATCTAAGCGCAAGATCTCTCCATACTTCACCTGCCTACAATAGCAAGCATAGGAGCTTATTCACGATTTTGATTGTCGAATGGAAGTTATCTAACCCATAGACCAGAAAACAAGAGCAAAATTGAGCATACCTCTACAAACCCAACTCTGCTATTGTGCAACAGGGCCATTTGAATCCATAATTTTGTCTCTTAACAACTGCCATTATTGTAACCTACTTCACAAATTGATGAGCAAATGTTGAAGAAAATGGGAGGTCCTGTAGTTACTCTTATAATGTTCATCCCAAATGATTCTTCACCACTCACACTTTAATGGCCTCATCAACATGATGTAGTTACTGATTCGAATAAGTGTCATTTGTTGCAAAAGCTAAGTTAATGGTTCCTGAAGTTTGAGGATAAAGAAGATGGAGCCTTCTACCGTTACAATTCAAGCATTCATCTTTAGCTTTAGCGCACTAATATTGTCTTAAATGTATTTAATTTGCATAATCAATTTAGCTGAACATACTTAAAGGGAGTTGATTTTGTTTGTCTACCCACTTTGCTAAATCAATGGCAAAGCAGCCAAATCATTAGCCACCAAAGGGTACAGTAGGTAAAACATGTGAAATTAGGCAGAACAAATTTGTGCACTTTGCTTAATCAATGCTATTACAGTTTTACTATTCCCAAAACGCCCCTACAAAGGTCAAATAAAAATCACCCAAGAGCCATACAACAACTCCTTTTTATATATATACACAGGAAACGGGTAGGAGTCCATATGCTATTCTTTTTTTCAGAAAAAAAAAAAGCTTTAATTTTAGTCATAGCTATAAATATGTATAAAAACCATTATCAAGCAATTAAAAAATATTATTAGTTGTGAAATTAATAAACATTCGTATTTTCTCCATACGTGAATCGTCATGAATTGCTTTGGGTTATCCGTGAAAACAAGGTGGACGTGCTTGCTCGAGAACTGGTTCTAGGAGGTAGAGCTTTCAGGCTTTGTAAGTCTGGTTTTAACAAACTCCAACTCGGCTCGCAAAGAAAGTGGAATTTTGGACGTTGTAGTTTTCAGGTCTCGGGCTCTTGTGGTGAAACCCATATCATGCTCACATTACAATCACAATTTTGGACTTGTTTTAGGCTTGACCCAATATCACCACTAATACACAATTACACATAAAAATTAAGATATACACATTATATATGTACATACACACAAACACACACACACAAAAATTTATGGGCCAAGCTTTAATCAGATCGAGTCAAATAAAGTCTATACTTGGCTGACAATTTATCAGACCTTATATTTAGGCCCAAACACTATCTAGCCAATTAATGCACAAGGCTTGATCCCAAAATTTTCCAGCCCAATCGTAACTAACCCAGACCCATTGAGAATCCTACTAAAAAGACGGCACAATTGACCTAGTCACCTCATGCAGATGGACACTTGGGTTTTTTTTTTGGGATAATTTTAGAAACCTCCTCTGAGATTTCTGACACTTTCACTGACATCTCCTAAGGTTCTCAAAATTTCACTGACCTCCCTTGCTTTTGAGTTTTTGGTAACAATGCAGCCCAAATCATATTACAATATTATCTTCATGTGTGAGAAGGTATTTTTATTCCATAGCTGCCCTTTCGCTCCTTATATTAGTAGAAGATTGAAAGAAGAATAAATGATTTGGACTCATTACTAAAGTTGAGGGGTGTAAGTGCAATACAAAAAATTAAAAGCACCAGATGTGCCATGCAACAATTATTTGGCAGATTTTGCAACGGCTAGCTGCAAATTGCAACTGCTAGATTTTTGCACATTCAGTAGCAATAGCATATAAAGCAAAGCAACTTAACTACCTCTGAGGTTTCAAGCTATTATCATTCTTTACTGTTCATTGGGAGTGATAACAAAGTGAATTTGTTGTGCTGCAATTAGAGCTCTAAGTTAAAAGTTTTAGCTACAACCATGGCCTCTTCAAGCCATAGGGGAGAATCATGGAATTCACCCACATCTTTCTCCATTAAAAATAGGTTTTGCCGTTGTAATCACAAGGCAACCGTAATGATATCAGAGAGTGAAAGGAATCTAGACAAGTTGTATTTCTATTGTGCAAAGTGCAGGTACTTTGAATGGTATAGCGGTGAAGAAGAGGAAGTAAATAGTAGAAGAAACAACCTCAATGCAGAATGAGGACAAGTTAATGCCAGAAATGGAGATGGCATTCCAGTTAGGCAAGTTGCGGGGCCAAAGCAATTTCTGATACCAGGAGCCTTAGGGAATGCACTGATCATCATAAACCTCACCCTATTAGCTATATTTATTTTCATTCAAATTGTAAAATCTATTCGATGAACTCATGTTACTGTGCTGCAATACTATACCAAGTAATATGATGCATTTTCTGGTGATATGAGATTCATACCAGAAGGCTAAGTTACTTGGAATTAATTTAAGCACCAATGTGAAACTGTGTATGCAGCTTTTTAGACTTCAGAGTGAAGCAATTAATCACTACATTATTTATGATTTGTCATCCACTATGCCAAGTTTGCAAACAATTCAGTGTGAAAAGTAAACAAAAAGACAGATTAAATATCAAATGCAGGACATTACATTAGCTAAAATGCCAGTTGCATGGAATTTATACAACATCACGTGTGCATCACTGCAATCCAACAGTACAAAACACCATCTGCATCAAAACACTATATGTAGATGGTGAAGATTGCAATTCCATAGTTCTTAATCACTGTAAGAAGGCATTAACAAAAGCATTAACAAAAGAGATTCAAGTAGACATAACTAACAACTAGAATTCAGTACCATCTTGTCAAAACAGCATGCTAAAACTACTGGTACTACTGATGCTTTTGGTGTCACTACAACAAAAATGGCCCTTCCTGACATGTCTATAAGGACATTTGATGGTTTGTGTTATTATAGCACTTCTATCATGACATTTGTTATCAACTCGATAATATATACTCTTTTTTATTTTATTTTATCTAATATAAAAATAATAATGTGTCTTTAGACTACCTATCATAACACTTGAGAAAATGTGAGATATACCTAAATAAAAAAAAAAAGGCACTAAACGACATCGTACTCAATTGGTGGAAGATTCATTTGGCATGAAACATTCAAAACTTTCAAATTGTCTGCCAAAAGACTTTGCCCACAAATATCTTACGAAAAAAGGGATGGGGAAGAAAAAGCTGCGAACGCCCATACCATGTGCATTTTAACAAACACTTGCTGAACATCTTCGCATGCCTGCCATTAAGCTCAAAAACTTCGGCAACCTTTTTCGTTCCGCCTCTAAATTCAAAACCACTACCACTGCCATCGCCACCTCAGCTGAAGACATTGCTTTGAAAAAATACGTCTCCTCCATAAATGTCTCCACCTCCGAGACTATCCACAAGTAGTTATTCAATTACAAGGCACCTAAATCAGACATCTCTTCTTCTTCTAGTATTGATACTCTACTTCTTTTCTCAAACCTCTAGGGGATATCGGTGGGATCAGAAACCTGAAGCTTCTCTCTGCTGTTGATAATGGTATTTAGTTCATCATTTTCATTTTCTGCTTCAGATCTACGACTAGTATCGTTACTTTAAGCTATTTTTGTTTTGCTAATGGTATTTGCTAGCTGTTGTTGCAAGTAGACAAGTAAATCATTTTTTGATTTTTACTTGTATTTGTTTTGAAATTCTTGGGCCATTTTTGTACTACTCGTTTTGATATCTGCAAGACCGATTATTCTTCCCACAAGAAAGAGAACATGTACAACCTAATTTTTTTTGCCTCAAATCAACTCTATTCCACCCATATTGATTAGTTTGCTAATGTTCTTCTCAACATATACTAATAATAAGATGTGGGTTCTTGATTATTCCCAAATTATATGCTGATTCTGACTTTTTTTTTTGAAATTTTGCTTTTGGAGATGAAGGCTTCAGTGTTGAAGAGTTCAAAGCTGGTTTTGCAGAAGAGGTTCGGTTCCTTAGATCTCTTTTTTATACCTAAATAGTGCAATCTAAAGTGAATTTTGGGTGTTTGATTTGCATTTATCTCTTTTCTGATTTGCATTTACAATAATGGTGTCATGAGTTGTTTTAGTGTTTCTGAATATATCCAGAAAGAAAACCCAAAGTGATTGAATCCTGTTCATTTGATGTGTCTTGTTTTGCCATTAACAGAGATTAGAGGTTTTTGTTTGGGGGTGGAGGAGAGAAAGGAGAAAGGAGAAAGTTGCATTTTCTCTTTGAGGAGGCTTGGAAAGAGTTCATAAACGTAAGAATTGCATTACATTTCTCAACTGGTTCTCTAGTTGTCTTTACCACAATCTGCTACTCCTATGGGTTTAAGTGTTTGCTTGTGCCATCAAACACAACTGAAATACAAGAAGTTTGAAGTTGTCACCTGGGTAAAATGTGATATTCTCCATATGGATTGGTTCTTTATGGGCTACTTAATGAATATATATTCTGATTATCCTGCAGTGCTTGATGGAGAGGACTTCTCAAACTTCAATTGGTGTGAAGAGAATGGGTGAAATAGATGATGTCCAATTCAAAAATGCAGCTAAAAGAATGTTTCGATGGAAGGAAATAGCCGTGAAAGCTGCTGAGCTGTGTTCACAATGGGAGGATCACCTTCGAGATCCCAACTGGCATCCTTTTAAGATCGTGAAGACTGATGATAGTAAAGGTCTGACTTCAGCAATTAAGATTTCTTATGCTACAATGGTACAGATTCATTTCTTAATTTACGGTAACTTTCTTAATTTTTGATATAGACATTGCTGATCTGAAGAAATTAGAGCAATAATTGAGTCAGAGTTCAACAGACAGCCTAAGGTATCCATCATCGTTATCTACCGGTGTTTCAGGCCGCAATCAAGCAAATCAAGTACTACGAGTTTGTACATATGATTAAAATTCAGTTTACAAGTACAATTAAGAAAATATAGAAATATTATGATGCAGTGGTCTATTCTTTTATTAGATGGGAAGTATGGTTCAATTCAAGAGTTTGTTTAATCCTACAAAAGTTGTAGCAAAAGGATATCTGCATAGTATGAATCCATCTAATAAGATTGGAGGACAAGTGTTAGGATCAAATTGGTATGAGATAAATGTACAAGTCATGGTGGAACCTAGTGAGCAGTTGATTAGACCGTATGACTTGTAGCAAACAATCCAAGATGCACTTGGAGCACCAATCGCTTGGCCTTTTCATTTGGTATGACATCTCAATTTTGATATCATAATTTTCTTTCTTACCATATTTGTTATTGACTTACTATCATTTTTCTTGAAATCATAAATTGCATTTTAATGTATGCATGTTTGTATTCATACAGGTTGCAGTAAATTTTGAAGGCTAGAAGGATATGGATGGATGTCAGCTACCTGTCAACTCTTACTGCAAGTTCTTATAGATTTAGTGCTGATTCTCTCATTTAGTTTCTTTTGTTTATTAGATGGCGATGCTTTTCATGTTAGTTTGCAATTCTTTTGAACCCTTTCACTTGGTTACTTTTGTTGTTGAAGGATATTTGAGCATTGACTTTTGCTTTTAAATTATTACATGCATTCTGTTCTTTGGGATAATTTTACAAGTCCTTTGGGTATCTGATTGACTGAATGTATAGCAGGGAGTACAACCATGTTTCTTTTTTATTTAAAAAGAAAAAGAAAAAACTCCTAGCAGTTAAAAATGTCAGCATAGTTCAACAACTTCGACAATATCTTGACACTTTCGATTGTCAAGAAAAAGGATTTTTGTTGGCAGATGGGATTCTATAATAGCATAGTTTTTCTGACACATTTGAATGTTACGAGCCTATTCCTACATTGGAAGGAACAACACTCGTCCGAGATGTGAGGAAAGGTAAAGTGTCAGTTTTGATTATCTATACTGACACTTTTAAATGCCGTTAAAGGTCATTTTTGTTATAGTGTGTGCTGATTTGTAGATGCGTTTATGCTAACAGATGAAGCATTTTGAGATGTAGTGGTAGGTGGAACTAGAACAACTGGATTAGTTAGAGCAAAGTTGAAGTTTTTTGTTCTACCACCAACTCTTGTTGCAGAAGTTACAGGATTGTGTCCAAAACGCCTTCCTCTCTGTTACATTTGAGACATAAACTATATCAGAAATAGGAAACAGCAGCTAGAATTATGTTATTGACAGAAATTTGGGATAGCAGATTAATATCATACCTTTCTATTAGCATGAGTAGTTGTAGTAGTTTGCACATTCACTTGAATATGTGCTGCACCATTTTGACTTGGGGGGCTTGGATTGCTTCCTTGACTGGAGTGCACAATAGGTACATTTCCAATTGCATGATCCTAAAACATGAGATGTAAGCTGCAATGAGATTTGCAGTAGATAAACTACTCAATTGACTCAGGAATGATTATTATAACTGTACTTTACCCAGAGAACTGCTCCTGACAGACCTATATTAGCCATTCCTCTACCAGGTCTACCTCTTCTAATTGCCATCTGTGATACCAAATTCAATATACCTATAAGTAATAGTTAGGAGATAGAGATAATATCATATTTTGGCAATGTATACCTGTTCAGTAGGAGTAATGTTGCTAGAGCTTTTTTGCACAGGTGCTTCTTTGCAAGTCCTCTTATTGTGACCAAAAGCTCTACAATTTCCACACTTAAGAGTGCTTGACCTCTTTGCCTATGCTGTGCAAGCAGTTTCATCAGGCTCTCTTCTTCTATTTACTCTTGGTCTACCAGGAGCTTTTCTCAGAGGTGGTGGCAAGACAGTTGTTGGTAGCACTTCAGGCATAGGAGGCCATCTCTTCACATTAGGAATGGGATGAATCATGTGCGAGTATGTTTTTAAATACATGTCTTTGGTGAACCAAATTTCACAATAGTTCTCTAGTTTTTCTCTCCTATATATAACTCCTAATGCTGCATGCTTGCATGGAATTCCAGAAATGTGAAAAGCACCACAGTCACAGCTTCTTTGCCTCAAGTTGACTATGTAGGTCCTGTCCATATCACCAACCTCAAATGTATCCTCACTAGCCATATGCATCTGACATTTTCTTGATGCTTGGCCAATTTCTTTTAGTTTCTCAACAATTCTGGGAGTAATGTGACCAGTCAAGGTGCCGCATTTCTGGTACCTTATGTGCATTTTTTTATTGAACTTTCTTCTTAAACCATCAACCAAAGTCAGTATTGGTTTTCCTCTTAGATCACCAATCCAAGCATTAAAAGACTCAGTAAAATTATTTGTGTCATGGTCACATTTCAACTCAGTTGAGAATACATGTCTACACCAGGTAGTTCTTGGAATTTTATCCAAATATTTCCAAGCATTTATGTTAATGTCTTTAATGCTAGCCATTGCATCATTATGTCCTATTGCATCATAACTTTTCGCTGCCTTCCAAAACAAATTGCTAAGTAAGATACCTGGAAATTGACTCTTAAAGTTGCTACATATATGCCTGCAGCAATGCCTTCCAACTACTTCAGGAATCATCTCCTCATATGCAAGATTCAATCCCTGTAACCAAAACAAAATGACTCAGCAACCATTTTCAGATTAAACATGAAAAGCTGTGGATAGAAATTTTACCTTTTGCCTATCACTCATGAATGTTAAAGGTTTGGTGTGATCAAATGGTCCAAAAAACTCAGAAAAATAGTAGAAGAACCACCTCCAAGTATCCTTGCTCTCACATTCAGCTACAGCAAAGGCTAAAGGAAATATGTTGTTATTTGCATCCAAAGCAACTACTATGAGCAATACACCACCAAATGGACCCTTCAAGAAACAGCCATCAAACCCCACAAAAGGCCTGCACCCTTCCAAAAATCCTAACTTTTGTGTTGTGAAACTGACAAAGATTCTTAGGAAGGCAGGCTCAACTAAGATATTTGGCCTATCATAATGTATTTTGCATATGCTATTGGGATTATACTTTCTTAACAACTCAGCATATCTTGGCAATTTTGTATATGATTCAGCATGTATGCCTTCTATCTCAGCTAGTGCTTTGTTTTTAGCTCTAAAAATTTGCATTTTACTAGGCCTCACACCATACTTAAACAACTCTGCCTCTACCCCTTTACTGGTCATATTAGGATAATCTCTTATGACAGAAACCAACTTCTTGGCCATCTAGTCAGATGTGGCCTCAGCACATTGTTTGTCCATAACACAAGTGTGTTCTGGCTGATAGCTTTTAATCTGAAAAGTGACTGAATCAGCCACTGGTGAAGCATGAATTCTCCATTGACAGCCCTCAACACCACAGACAGCAGTGACTTGACTCTTCTCATTCTTTAATCTCAAAATAGGAAAGCCTTTTTGAATGACATAGTCTTTCAATGCAGCTCTGAAGGCATCTATATTGGTGAATAATTGACCCTTTTGAAACTCTATCTCATCTTTGCTCTTGTAAATCCACATTTTTTGTCTCATTACTTGTCTCATAGGATCATTTTCTTCCTCAGATTCAGAATCAGGAACCACAACAAGAGCCTCATTGTCCTCAAAATCAGAAAAATTAGTGTCACTATCCTCATTATATGCATCTACTACCCTATCATCAAGTACTTCCTCATCAGTGTCACTATGCATGTTGTGTTTATCAGAGCTAGAGTCATCATAGTTATCATCTGACTGTCCAATGTCTACAACTATTGCCTTGCTAGGAATTTGTTCAATGCCTAAATTATCTTCTTTGTTCATTTCTCTCACATTCACTGAGATATTCTCTTCATCAACTAGAATAATTTCCATATCAGACACATGCAAGTTAATTACTAATTTAGATTTATGTATTTTGAACATCTCTGTAACTGAATTATCATCATTAACATCCATCATGCAATTTTTTCCAGGAACTTCACATCTCATCTGCATAAGCATATTAACATTGCCAGGCATTTTACTCAATGCCTTCTCAGTTACATCAAATAGCAAGGAGATGTACGTATAGCCAGTTGGATCCACATTTGGAATCCTGATTTTGTCCCCATTATAGTGAACCATAATGTCATAGGCAACAGCAAGATTCCCCATCCTACAATCTCAGCATTCAAATATGATGATGATCACAACCAAAACTAGTTTGAGAAAACATCATCTAGAAACTAGAAACATTGGTTATATAACTCAGCAGCATGCTACTCAACTTTCATTAACATAAGAATAATTATGATCAATTAATCTTCACAGCATACATGTAGCACAAGATTTCATAGTAGTCTCACAAATAATATGCAGTGGCTTGAGTTAAGTGTCAATGATTAACTCAAAAATCCACTTAACAAACAAAATGAATGTTCAATATCAAGATTTAGACAAAAGACAGAGGTGGAATCGAGCAACACTTGTAAAGGAAAGTTAAAGGAGCAGCACCAGTAAAGGAAAGTTAAAGGAACAAATAATTTGGTACCTTTACTGCTGTGTTTGCAACTATTTTAAAACAACAATTAATTCTTCACTTTGCTACTGCTACTCCAATGCATATCAGGACCACTGGTTTGATCACAATTTCCTTTCCATTTTTGTTCTTGTTATTTCCTCTATTTCTTTCCATAATCCAGAATGTCATTACACGTAAATATAAATGATATGTTATCTTCTTGTCAAATCACAGCGGGCACAAAAATGGTGCCAACATTGCAGCTCAATTGGCGCCTTACTCCCTAATCCAGCTTTAATTCATGAAACTGTAATCAAGTTTGTGTTATTGTTGTTAAGCTTAATTAATCACTTTAGATGCCTTTTTCTCCAACTAAACGGTAGTAATAAACCCCAACTTCATAGGATATATTTGTAATTTTGGCCTTCATGATGTCAGAAAATGAGCCCAATTTTCCATCAAAGGAGGTCAATGAAATTTTGAAAACCTCAGGAGATGTCAGTGAAAGTGTCAGAAACCTCAGGGGAGGTTTCTGAAATTATCCCTTTTTTCGGTAAAATAAAGATGCGTTACAATAAAGTCAATGTCTACAGACTAAGACTTGCACTCAACCTAAGACTTGTGGCAGCCATGAGATGGAAATTGAGCTTGGTGATAAAGTTGGATATACAATTTATTTTGAAGATGTGTCTGCACCAAATAGACTAAGGAGCCATTTGCTTCAAATTCCACAATCAATATGAATACGAGTATGATAAATTGGAGAGTAGCAATAGGTTTTGACGAATACCCGTATGAAGAGTTTGATAACTACGCAACAATAGATTTAAGTAATAAAAAAATAATGGGTAAGTGAGACCTTATTCTTTAGTAGTTTTAATCCATGAAATCCATTAAGTGAGGCCTTGTTCTCAGTCATTTTAGATTTTACAAAATCTAATCATAGAAACTAATTACAGAGGATAATCAGAATTAATAAAAACTACTCTTTGGATGTCTGTAGATCTTAGCTTTTTTGGTTATAAAAAAATTTATAATCAGAATACAAAAACAATCTAGAACACCACAAAACTTTTATTCTAACTCAGAATCTGTAATCAGTTAAAATAGTCAACTAAGAACTAGTCCTTAGATCTAATTGACTTTAAACAAGCATCATGTATGAATAGGATTGAATTGAAACTCATTCTTTGTCTTGAAACCTATTTACCAAACACCTCCTAAATTTGATTGGATGGGCTATTATTTGTCAAAAATGATTGCATAATGAATACATCATGTAATTATCCCTTTTTATCTTCCAAATCACATTTTTATTTCATGTAAATCATGTTACAAAGAGTGCTAAAATGTTGATCCAAAAAGTAAAAATAGTTGAAAATGTCCATCACATTTTAGTAAATGAATTTTTTTTGTCCTTCATTTTTAAAATGTTAATTTTACGTCACTAACAAATTTAAGTTAACAAAATTTGGTCTCGACCTAAATTTTCGACTACTTTTTAGCCTAAAATCACCACATGACCTACATTTAGTTATTTTTTATGTTCAAAAAACTTAGATACTACTTTTGTAGTGGAAAAAATAAATATGAATTGTCAAATCACACTTTTTTTAGAGAAAAAAAAGAATATGATTCAAATTAGATTCTACTTTTTTAAAGGCAAAAATAATTATAGATTGAATCATTTGTTTAATTATAAATGGGATTTAACTCTTTCATCCCTAAAAAGTCGATCACATGTGGTTCACAAGATGAATTCAAGATAAAAAGTGGTTTAAAACCTAAATTGGAATCAAATTTTACCGAACCAATTTTGTAAGGAATGTAAAATTATCATTTCAAAAATGATATACAAAAAAATTATTTAACGAAATATGAGGGACATTCTGAACTATTTTTCCTTCCAAAAATATTATCCAAGCAATTTCCTATTATGAAGTACATGACTGATTGGGGCTTCTTCGAAAAACGCTGAAGACCCTGATCTAAATAAATAACGTGTTATTTTAATAGAAGAACTGCAAAAGAGATAATTAAGTAATCTATAAGGATCTCTATAAGCGATTGATGTTTCAAAGACATGTTCTGACCTATGATGGTGATCAGAACCAAATCTATCCAAACTTTTTTTTACTAAAAAAAAAAAAGATGACTAACCAGTAAGCACCAATAGCCTTTCTGAAATCCTTGAGAATGTTGCTGTGCGGGATCATGATGGTAAGCTTAATGTCACGTCGGCACTCTTAATGCCCAAAAGTTAGTAAAATTTCTTTGGGAGTTTGTGCCAATATTCTATGTTCCTGTCCAAATTTTGCTCCCAATGTTAAGTTGAATGCAGGGCTTGTGCAGCTGTTATTCCGTGCAATGTAAATCTTGATTAAAAAAAATAAATGCAAACCCCAAACTAATCAATGTAAATACTAATATTGACATCCATATCCAATATTCTTGTGAAAACAATGGTGATTAATCCTGTCAGAATTATAAGGAGATATGGGAAAAACTTTGAAGGGACGAGTAATTTTTAATTGGCTAAGTTGGCTTTTTCTTTATTTTAAATGGAAAATAAGTAAGTGATAAGCCAGCCAACCAATCCTTTTGTCTTGAAAGTTATTATATATGTATCTAATACTTTTAAAGTATTAATTCTACTTCTAATGATCTATAAATAAATTTAAAGTTACTGTACAGAACACGAGACCGAACAACTTCTCTTTCATTTTATTTTTTATTTCATTTTCTTTCCTCTTTATATCTATTCCTTTAAATTTTATGAAGCTACTTCACTTTCCTTAATGTTCTCATTTTCTCCCTTTCTTTAATGCAATTTTCCTCTTTTCCCTTGCAATTTCGTGGACTTCTCTAAGCCATGTATCTGTTTAACATCTTTTTTTTTTTTAAAATACAAGTTGAAGGTCTCAAATCTTAAATCTCCCGCTTACACTTTCTCTTAATCTGAAGACCTAATTGACTCATTCGCGATGATAGTTGACTCGTACATTTCTCTAGCTTGGACGCTCAACAACTATTTGAATTCTTTTTAATTGATGCACCGGACACCATCACGGTTTTTGATTATTCTCACCTACAGACATCAAAAACTTGCTGTTTTAAGCCCTCCTTGTTTTGTTTCTTGAATTTCGAACGTCAACAACTAAGTTAACCACATGCAAAAACACAACTACTTTAGTGAGTTTTTGAAATTTATACCCATAAATTCAATCTCAATCATCTAATTTTGAATCACTCTATCTACCAGCATGAATTGTTCTCTACGCACCAGGTGACAAGCTCATCTTTATGACTGGTGAATATTAGATTGAGGCAGCCTGTTACTTATGTTCTTTCAGAAAGCATGGAACGACACATCTCTTCAAAATCTCCAGTCCCAAAGCTGTTAATTCATCCAATATACTCCTAGTTTCCAGGCTTCCAGCTGCCTTGCAAGCAAAAATAGTTGAGAAAGATGAAGAAGAGGCACGCAAATGCGTAGATGTTCTATGTCGTAGACATAGGCTATTAGGAAATAAAGGTATACAACCCTTGGGTTGGTATGCATCCTATCCAAGTCTTTCCCCAGATATTGGACCTGGCACTTGTTATCTATCTGCTGACAAAGATCTGCGCTTTCTACTAATAAAGAGTTTGGTCTTCCACCTCATAAGCTTTCTACTAATAAAGAGTTTGGTCTTCCACCTCAAAATCAACTAGCAATACTCCCCTTCTCACGTCATTTGGTAATTTTAGTCTGCCAATTATAAATTGGCCCATCATAAACAGGGTAACAAACAAATCCAACATCCAACTCTGATATCATGATAAAAATACTTGAAATTCCATTTCAAAATCAATTGATAATGAGTGGACTGACCCGAGATTATATATACACAGAGAGAGAGAGAGAGATGTGGCAAACCTTGGTATATTAGTGTGGACAATTTTGGTCTCCTTATATCTACCATACATAGAATGCGTACCAAAATGAGATGTTTCCAAGTCCTGTTACAGAAATTCAGAGGACCAATGTTGGCAATATAATATTGTTTGTTGCTCAAGTCTCTTAAAATTGAGAACTTTGTGGATTTCGCTTTTATGTACCCACCTCTTGGATTTTGATTTTGTGTACCCACCTCTCCAAGACAATTTTCTTAACTCTATGTACCAATTATGGGCTTTTGGTGCACTTGATAATGTTGGTAACCTTACTGACATTGGTTGGAAAATGGTAAGAGTTCCCACTAGATCCTCCCCTTGCAAAGATGTTGTTGATTGGTGGACAACTTGAATGCATAAATGAGGTTTTGACAATTGTATCCATAATTTCCATATGTCTTCTTTAGGCCTAAAGATAGGGCGGAGGAGGGTGATGCTGCAAGGGAAAAATTTACTTGCGGGAGTCAGACCACCCTACTCTTCGTAATATTAACCAGCAGTCGAAAGCAAATCAATACCAATGGTCATTTTTTGCATGAAAAGGGGTTAAGTAAATCTAGAGTGGTGAGATCCTAGTTGCTGGTTTCTCAGGACATTAAAATTTGAGAATTCCTCTAACTTCTTGTGTTATGTCCATTGTAGGAACGGAATGTCATGCCATCTGAATCCACAAAGGTATTAATTTTGTGTTACATACCAGATCATGCAATTTATCACGAGTTAATTTTGACCACAAAGGAGTACATGCAATGCGTGACAGCACTGGAGCCTCGGTGACTGGCTGAGTTAGGACCTGTGTTTTTTGGAGTCAAGAAAACGTATACTCTTTCCGTTTCAATTATTTAGTTATGTTTGGGGAATTCAACTTTTTAAAAATAGTGATTTGATTATGATGGTTGTGCTTCTTGTTTCAATTTTACCCCTACAAATTTAAATTTTAAATTTTAATGATAACATGTATATGATTAGAAAGAAGAGCTATATTGGAAAAAAAAACTAAAAGGTGTTTTGACTTTTTTAATATGATAAATGTTTTGGGACATTTAAAAATGAAAAGTATGATACTTTTTAATGGAACGGAAGGAGTACATCGAATGTTGTAAAGTAAAATGAGAAGAGAAATCAGAGATAAAGGAAGAGATAGAGAAGTTATATTAGGTCCAAAAGGGATAGGTAAAAAGAACAACGAGAAAGAGAGGAAAAAGAGGGCTAAGGAACAGCAGGAAGTTTAGGTCGATGCCAGGACAGAAACAAGATACTTGATCTTAGGCAAAAGAGGATATTGTTGGTAAGTGAAACTTGTGTTGGCATCCGTTAAGTGGCTGCATGCTACCACTTTCTTTTTTGGGCTGAAATTTCTTCCTTAATAATAAAAATTTTAAAAAAAAAGTGAAAAAAGATGATTGAGTTTAGTGGTGAATAACAACTCGCCAAAAGAACAACATAGCTGCATGTTTGCTGAATGAGACTCTTGAGAATCGTTACATAATCAGAAATGTTGGAATTTTATTGGCAAATAATAACTCACCAAATGAATAATATAGCTGAGTCTTTGCAGCTGAATGAGAGTCTTGAAAATTTGTCGTTAAACAATCACACATTTCTTGGAAGCTGGAACAGGCAACTTTTGCTTCAACAGAGAATCTACAAACAAGGATTGTTGCGCCCCTAATTCAATTCAACCAAAAACAAAAAAAAAAATTTTAAAATTTTTTTAGGCGTGTAGTTATGCAACTTAGTTGCTTTCAAGATCTATTATTCGAAACCAACTATTCCTAGGACAGTTGGCCACCAGATAGATGTAGGTTGGATATAGGTCAAAAATCAAATCCTTTAGTTTGCATTCTTATTTAAGATTTTTTGAAAATTTCACCAACGAATGTATAGTCACCCGTCTGGTTCGATGACAGTTTAGTTCCTTTGAGATCACCCTTTGGATCCATCCTTTCCTCTTAATGTAGAATAGAAATTATCGTGTTAAAAAAAAAGATTTATTATTTGAAAACAAAAAATCTATTTTATTATTCTAAAGGAATTTTCTTTCCCGGTTGTCAAACAAATGGGGCTTAAAATGACTAGATTTGTCTAAATTAAACCTTGGGCTGCCGTAGAATTGTCCTGAAATCAAAATCTGAGCATCCAAAACTTTTAGCAGGGAACATGACTTGGACAATCTTTCCTCGAACCTTCTTTGCCTTCATGAGGAATATACTTGTGCGCCTTTATTCTACTAGCTAGTAAGCACTATTGGGCATTTGCTCAACCGCTCAAGTCTTCAAAATGATGTTGTTGGAGCCCCCAAGGAGGACTGGCCAATTTGAGGGGGTCAAGAGCTCAATGACTGGCCACTACACATTGAATCCAAATGCTAATGCGACTAGACCAAGAAAAGACAGGTCTAAAGCTACAGCCTATCCGCAAAGCCATGGTACAATTGGTATATGCTGTTTCCCACACCAATTTTATCCATACCTTTACTAGTTCCTCAATTATGCTGTTTATTTTATATGCATTTGAAAAGAGTTTTGTATTAGATACTCCTAATTTGGTTTTGCATATCATTTTGGCCAACCTTTAACTATAAACTAACTTTCAGTAGCTACTAAAAGCTTAAACTGCTCGTTTTTCCTTCCCCACCAGCATAACATGGAGTTTAGGCAAAGAGGACGGAAAAAGAAATGATTACAACCTCAAAGATTGAGATCAACCATAGTACACAACAAAAATGAAATAATGAGCTAAGATCAATCATTAATCTTGTTGATTAGGAAAATCATGACAGTTTAAAATTTTGGTTCATTGATGAGGGAGATAAAGAGAGGACCAACTTTTTGTTCTTTTTTTCCTATCCACTTGAAAAGGAGATTTCTTGTCAAAATTATTTGAGTTTTCAAATTAACAAAGAAATAAATAAATAAACATTTTTCTATGAGATCAACTCATGACTATTCTTTCAAGGCTGCACAATGAAAGATACTCACAAAAGGGTTTACCAAACTTATAAGATTCTAATAAATTAATGAATGGAATCGTATATCCCAAGAGGAATATCTATTACTATAGTACAAGGGATATGACCAAACCTAAGGGACAACTTGCACTTGTATTCATGGTGGGAATCTGAGGGGGCTCTCCTGAATCTTTTTCCCTTGCTAGTAATTCCAAATCATGCACAAAATTTTTACATCTAGCCATAGTGCAATTATTTAATGCATGAAGGAAGCTACAACAATTCTTATTCATCTTGTGGATGAATATCAGGTCAGCAAAAATTATTGCACTCATTCATCCAATGTCATCATCGTTATCGTGCCCACCACTTCTGTGGAGAAGTCATCTTGAGTTGATACTTGAACAATATTGACAGGGATAGAACCCTTTGGTCCCCCCTCCTCCCCCACAAAGGCTAGTGTTTTCAATCAAGAGTGAGTGGCCATCTTGAAACACATCCTCACATTTTGTGGGATAGTGGAAAAAAAATCTGTTGTGTTTCATCATCAGCTATCTTCTGTACGCTCCTGGGACTCTAGGTGTTGGAACCACCACATCACGGCCTGCTTTTATCAAGTTGAGCCGGTCTGGAATTGTTTTATCATTAACAAACAGCCTGTTATTGGGATTTTCGGCATAGCAGACGTAGTAACAACCCACACAGGCTTGAGGCAAAGCCATCGCAATCCTAGTCTGTCATCAGATAACAAGTGCATTTTGTTAATTCACCAAATATTTCGACCAGTGGTAAGAAATTGTGCAGCAAATTTATTGATTAAGCAAATCGCTAACCATTAAATAGCCTATGAAGGCAGCAAGAAGTGAGACAGTGGCTGTATAGCTTTTATGTACTGTGGCTGTCCAAGCGGCTACAACAATGACACAGATGCAGCTACTGCATACTCCGGTGAGGAAGCAAATTGCACTAGTAATGTCAGAGTCCACAATCTGATGTATCTCTCGCCCCTGGAATAATTCCCAAGTGTCTTGTGAGGCCTTCACAAAACCTTTTCCATATGCAGCAATCTGTAGAAATCATTGGCTATTTGCTTCAATTACTTGTATTCAAGTTGATCAAATTCTGAGTAAATTATTAGCTGGATAGGATGTTGCAAGTCAGGCCAAAGCCATGGTTTCTTTGTTACATTTTACAAGTTGCAAAGTCAATGCAGGCAAATGATGGACCAAATATAAAAGAGTCATTTTTTTGTTTGTTGGTTTTAATAAATTGACTTGAAAGCAACAGGAAACAATAAAATTTATTGCCAAGGAAGGAAAGCAGTACAGAGCAACCATAGAGGCAGCTAATAAACTCAACATACATCTAAATCAAGACATCAGGTATCAATTTACAACGCTCAGACAATAGGCATGCTCAAGGGCAACTTTCAGTTTGCAAAAACTAATCGTTAATTGTGACTGGAGAACCATTACTTATGCTGCTTGAAAAATTTTCATTCATGATTGGCTTTTGTTGTGAGCCCAGAGTTAGAAGTTTAACCGAAATGCAGGTATTGAAGTTCTCACTCATGCCGAACGATTTAAGTTTTGTCTTCAAAATTTAAAATATCTCTCATAGAATTCAAAAAGCTTAAATTTCTAAGTGCTATCAAAGTCAATAATTACCTGCACATAAGCCCAGCCGTTGCCACGTTTGAAGATAGAGTCCATGATCCTGAGACCGCAGCGAGCACAACAAAACATGAACTCATCTTCCCCCTCAATCAAGTTCAATCCACGAGCCACAATCCTTAAAGCTTCAATCGAAGGCACAAAAACGGATCCAAGACAAGCACTACCAAGATTTTTGGACAATGCTCTTTGAAAGCAAAATTGTGTGCTTGATTGCATTCCTCTAAGATAATACAGAGCAATCACCCTACTAACAGTTAAGTTAACCACATTCCTCATTACTTCAGTAATCCAGGCCAAGCTCACTACCAATACAATGATAACTATTGGTGGATAATAGAAATTCAATGATCCAATAACCGCTAAAATCCAAAGTGACATCCACACAAAACCAGCAGCAAGCATCCAATAAGTAGGCTGGTTCAGATCATGAAATTTTGCTACAGGTTCAAGAGCTTTGATGAAAACCTTCGAGCAAAATCCAGTTCTCTGTGTCACCCAACAAGCATACAATCCATTCCCAATTGCAAAGAATATGAAAATAACTCCAAGAGCATCGGTAGCTGGCATTTGGAAACAAATTAAAAGGATTCCAGCTGATAAAGCCAGAACAAAAGAGCTCCAAATTATGAAATGCACCATGAATTTAGGCCAAACTCTTACTGCCTTTTGCCAAAAAATTGCTAGAGTTATACTAAGAAAAGATGCAGCCTCCACTTGAGGCAGAAAATGCTTCAATATCTTCAGCTCTTTTCTTTTAGTCTTTCCTTCTTCTACCAAGCCTTGCACCCCCTTAAATATAAGAAAACAAACTAGCCCAAAAGCCAGAACCATGTGAACCACGAACAGAAACAGAGACAACTTGTTTGTGTATGATCTTGAATTCAATGATACAATTGATTGCTGCCCCAAAAAAAAAAAAGAAATCAAAATCAAAATTGATGTCAAATCTTCACATGTATCCCACGCACACACCACACATAAACAGACACAGACATAACTACAATCCAAAATTCTTTAACAAGAATATTGATGGAAAGAAGAAAGATACATATGAGACCTACTTGAGGAGTAGGTGTGGAGCGAGGCTGAGAAGAAGGAGCAGGAGAGGGGCGAGGAGGAATACTCTGAGCAGGAGAAGGTGAAGGGCGAGCTGAAGGAGGATGACGATTTTGATAAGCAGGAGAAGGTGAAGCAACTCTTGGTGCATTTGCTACAAGCCTTAAAGGGTTGGTATCTGACAATCTTTGCATCATTGACATGTGAAATTCCCTTGTCCCTTGATGCTGCTGCTGCTCATTTTGACTTGCAAATTCTTCACCAGCAGCTTCACCCTTCTCAATATCCTTCATTTCTTCCTCTTCTTTCCTTTTCTCCTCCTCCATTCCTTCTCCTTCTCCTTCTCCATTTTCCCCCTGCACAATTACCTACCAAGAAAGTGAAAACAATATCAACTAAAGTTCAAGAAAAAAAGAAAGAGGGAAACAACAGAATGGTTGGTGTCCTGGTGTGTTCTCTTACAGGTTCTTGAACACCCATCCGCGGCGGCTGAAGTGGCGCGTGGTGGCGGTGGTGGAGGTGGGATTTTCGTAAGAGAACGTTGGATTTTGTTTCCTTGTGGTGGCTTGTGCTGTTGGCTCTTACCTAATTATTTGCAATCATCAAAGCTTTTTCCTTCTGACCTCAAAGTTTCAGACACAACTAGTTCTCACCTCCACCACTCGCAGGGACCGGCTCGTGTAAACACGCTCCAATGGCTGCACTACAATTTAAAAGTACTAAAACATTCGTCAGTTAGAGAATGGGCTTTTAACAGTTTCACAGATGGAGGCATTATATGGTGCGCTGTGGGACATGGTTAGTTATTGTAGGCATGAAATACACGTGAGAATATCTGGTCAGACATTGAATGCTGGCGTTTCAATTTGTAAATTTCGTACTACCAAAAGTTTGATGATGCTATCAACGGCTGTGATTTGTGGGTTTGTGAATGAAGTTGGGCCACGTCATGTTTGTACACGAATGTAGACAGCACGATTGGGGTTGACCCCACGTTATCATCTGTAATTTACTAGTCGTATAAGGCACTCTAGAGTCTAAAGTCTTCTTCCAACTAGTAAATGGCACAAAAAAAAAGTAGTAAATTTCTAATTTTCCATCTCTTCTATTGGTTTGGATAACTGATTCAGCTCTAGTAGTACTGTGTGAGGATAAGGAATTTCGGATAAGGAATTTGTAACAGGTCCAATTGTGTGAGGATAATGTATTTTTTCTTCTATTCACGCGTCTATCAGAATTGTACGAGTTTATATTAAAATCTGTAAAAAAAAATACATCAATCGAACGAAGTTCAACTAATATGTTATTTTTTTGATATATGTAGAGAGCTTTATATACCACAAAAATTTGATTGAACGAAAGGTAAAGGAGGAATGGATTGGATGATTCAAAAAAAAAGGAAGTAACGTATGTTTGTACTTTTAAAAAAAAATAACTTTGATTGAATAAAATCGAGAGGAGGAATGAATTGAATAATTCAAAATGAATTAATATAAGTGAAAAATTTTAAATCCGAACACCCTCATTTATACTTTAAAAAAACAACTTTGATCTTTAATAAGAGGATTATGCTTTTAAATTTGTATTATGTCAATTATGAATTACGTGGGCTTTGACTAACTTTAGGAACATTCAAGAATAGACACATGAAAGAATGTGATACAATACATTGACAAGACGTCTTAGTCATGAGTGATTTTGCTAGAATTATGCAGATGATCTTCCATTTTGGACGGCGAACTTTAAATGAGTTGCCTCAGCAAAATTATGTCACATCTTTAGGATTGAACTAGGAGGTGTGCACCGCGCATAAGCGCGGTGTGGATTTGAAAGATTGGCATGCCCAGTGTTGTTGAGTAAAGTAATAAGAAATTGGAAAGTAGAAAGTAAGAAATTTGGAAATTGTAATGAACAGCATATTTAACAGATAATTAAAAAAACATTAATACTAATGAACGTAGATTTAGAAAACAGAATAAGTAGGTCTTCAGTGATTAATGTTGAGATCATTGATGTTGAGGTTGTCAACGTTGTGAACTTCATCCATAGCGTAGTAAGTGATCATTTGATAAGCTGAGCGTCTGGTCATTCTGAACTTTGATGTGGAGGGTTTGATGTAGCATGTAAGTATTTTTCCGTGGAGAATTGTTTGGAGATGCTGAGTTATATTTATATTCTGGTGAGAATAAAGTGTGAAAGGAATATAATAAGTTGTTGGGAAAAAGAGACCGAAACAAGTGATGCATAAAAGAAAATAGGTACTTACCTCCATTTGCAAATAGAATAGTTCAGCAGTTGAAAATTGAACTAGCTTTTCGGCTTCAGAGCCCATAGCAGTAAGACATAGAGTGCCAGTTGAATCCGTGATCCAAATCGAAATGCAAGCCCTAGAATTAATGAGGTGATGTACATGCGATTGGAGGTATAGATTGAGTAAGATAAACAGGGTATATTATTTATAAGTACCTGGGTTGGAGATCAACATTAGCTTGGCAGTATTTGCAAGTTATTTTCCGTTCATCTACACAGTTGTTTGGGTGATAACAATTGGGACAAGCTATGTAGGTAAAATCTTGAGGTTTACAATCAAGCTCGACGACACCTCTAATCCATGCAGTCCTTGGTTTCTACATAGAATAATAAAAGCAATAGGAGGAGCAATAGGGAAATATTAACAAGGAAATATGAAAAAGAAGTTAAGATGTGAAATTGGCCAGTAGTATAAGAATTTTACGAAGTGAAGCAGAGCGGCTATGTCATGGATTTGATTGTACTGAGGGGGAGGAAGAAGGATGTGCGGATTAGTATAACTGTGTTCATGGACCATCTGTGCTAGCTGAGGCGCGTTGTGATGATACCTAAAATAAGAAAGGAAAAGTTAAGGTGGAACAGAGTAATTGGAATGATGGAACATAGAGCGCCTAAAAAATTCTGACCAGTGATGCAGATCCGTTGCTTGTTGTACTATTGGAGATATCAAAATAGTGGTCGAATCTTGAGTTGAAAGACTAAGATCTGGGATATAAGGGAAAAAAAGGAAGAAAATATGAACAGCAAGATGAACGAAAAAGATTTTTTTGCTTATAAGTGTGATGGTGTTTTTTAAATAATAAATAGTAGGTATTTGGTTACAGTTCTGTGTTGTGACTTTCATTCTTATGCCAATGATGACTAGAAAATCGTTTTGAGCAGCTGCAATTGCAGGACCATTGGCTTGTTGGAAGTCATTCTTCAAAGTTAAAATGAATGGCCTCATGCTAGCAAAAACAGGAAGAATAAATATGTATGTGAATAGTTTGTTCGGATATATGATGTATGGAATAGCTAAATGAATTAGCAGGTAAGGTTATTACTCTCGATCGGCAATGACATAGTCTCGAGCAATGGATGTTTCTCTGTCAGAAGTGATAGTTTTCACAGGTAAAGCATGTAGTACAATTCCCATGACATCTAAGGAAGTTTTAAAAAAAAAATCAGGATGCTAGTAATTTGTTGGCAGGTGGACAAGATATCGCATGGTGTGAGGACTAACTTACTTATAAGCTGATCAGTGTCAGCAATTACGGCTAATGTAGAGAAAGAATGTAGCTGGAAATGAAGAGGAAGAGAAGGCTGACCAGCCTGTTGAATTTCTTCAATTAAAGTATCTTCAGTAGCAATGAAATGAAATGGATATTGACTGATGGCAGTATCAGTAATTGGCGGAGAAACCAAAGCTCCAGAGATGTGGTATGTTTTAAACGGTACAAGCAGTTTAGTTGTTTGATCGAGAATGCTCTGAGGAACATGCATTTCGACTGTTGTACCCTGTGATTAGCAAGTATTAAATTGTATTGAAGTTAGTTTGATGATTTGAAGGTAAAAGGAAGACTTGGATATATATTACCTCTGCGTCAGCAAGCACAAATGTTTGAAATTGTTGCTGAAGAATTGAGCTAGACTTCACATGTGTTGCTTCAATTGCCTGGACAGTAACTCCCCAGTGTTTCAAGGACGGATGAATAGCAGACAAAGGCATGGTAGAAGGGTTCATCTTACGGGTATTGTTTAGCAGGATGTAGTTTGAAGAGAAGATTGAGCGTGCTGGGTATTTGCAGAGGAAATTAAATGTGATTTACTGGAAATTAAATGTATTGAGCGTGCTGTCTTTTTTCTTAACAAGCCTGGCTTCACGTCTCCGGCACAAAAGTGCAGCCTTGGCATCTGGAGACATTTCGGCATAGCGCTTTCGGCGCAGAGAATTTTTATCCATTTCACTAAGATAACTAAGGAAGAACATTCCAGATACGATGACTTTGTAAGAACCGACAATAAGCATAAAAGAACATAGCAGAAACCAAGGGAAAGAACAGGAGCACATGCGAATTGGTGTAAGAAATTAAACAATCAAAGGATGAAGACATGCATGAGCACGATGTACAGTACAAAAATGCAGGAAGCGAAAAGGATAAAGAAAGATTAAACAATGCACCAAGCAAAAACACTAAAGAAAGCATGAAGATTCTCAAGAAGCCATGCATGCTGGGGAAAATACGTAAAGTACGGAATGACCAGGAAGGAGGCAAGAAATAGTCAGCAACTAATGCAGGCAGAAGGAGGGAAAAGGCAAGCAAAACAAAGAAACAAGCATCTGACCTGCAACCAAGTTCCTGCCATAACACATAACAGAAGATCAGCTCCATAGCAGCGCCCTCGGAAGAACGAGAATGCCAGAAAATCCCAAGCACAACGACATCAAATAAAGCTGTAAAAGAGGAAATGGCAAGCACAGAAAGATGAGATATTGGAAAGAAAACAAAGAGGCGGGAAAGGTTTTTTTTTTTTGGTTTTAAAATGAGCTTACCACAATAGCAACGGCATGCATGGATCAGCATTCACAAGCACGCAAACAGGGGAAAATGGAACAAAGTCAGCGAATAAAATAGCAAATGCTGGCACAGCTGATAAGCAGAAGCAGTAAACAGTAGATAAACCGAAAAGGGAAAAACTGGCGGAGATAATTACCTCGAAGCTGGACAATAGAAATGAAAGCTCCAAAAGAACAGAGAACCAAGCAGAGGGAAAAAGAGCAAACCAACCTTATAGCTGAAACAACGGAACGAAAGAGGAAAAATGATCACCGAATGCATAAACCAACCACAAAGCATGATAGCATCTGCAAAATCCAGGATAGAAAGTATGGAATAGCTTCCCAAGGCGTACGGAAGACAACGTTTTGAAAGTATAAGAGGCAAAGAAGGTACGCATGGCTGACAAGCTACAAAGTGACAAAGCATTATTTTGACATCTATAACCCAACAATAGCTAAACTAAGCCAAGCCAAAAAAAAAAGTAAATAAACATGTAAGACAAGGGTAAACAGGTAAAACAGGAGTTGTCACTTTGACCCAAATACACACTCTAACCTCACCAAAAACCTGACATTAGGTAAAATGGGAAGCAGAGTAGCATTATTATCAGCACCACAAGCCTAACACTATTATTATTATTACTGTTGATGACCAGTATGACCACTATGAGTCCGGTCTCGGGTTCCATTGAAGGAGTTGATTTTTTCCAGCCAGGGTTCGGTGGCTGACAAACGCAATCCACAGGCCAACAATTGCAAGCAGCAGTTCACGTGAAAGGCGCATGGAGAACGACCACTTTCCAGCAAATCATCAAATGCCATGTCAGCAAACAAAACGCAACATCGGACAACTTCCTAAGCACTTAGTCTATATATGGTTGATGACAGTATTCTCTAATGTTCTTGTGGATCTTCTCTTTCGCCTATGCCTTGTTTGGATTGCCTCTTTTCTTTTAAAAAAAATTTGGAGTTTTTTGAAAATATTCCCTCAACACTTTTTAAAATATGCATCACATTTTTCTATAAAAACTCTAAAAAGTGCTAAAATAAATGCAACCCAAATGGGAACGATTGCTAAATGAAGCCTGTATGGCACTGGTAGAACCTCGTTTTTCAGTAGATTTAACCATTCTTTAATATGCCAAAAATTTTGAGATCCTACAAAAAAAAAATGTTAATCAGTTTTTGAGGTAATGTCCTCTTTATTCTAAATGGTCTTTACATCTATACTTTAAAAGGTGTCATAAAGTTGGCTCTTGCTAAAGCTTCAGTTTCAATATAGTATTTATCAAAGGTAAAGAATAAAAAAGTCCCTTGTGGTAAGCCTAATACACAGAAAAACTCACTATGATTTCAAAATATACAATACGATACCTCATGTTTTGAATTAAATTGTAAAGGTGACGGAATCCGTTAAATTTAACGGAAATGACTTATTGGAATCTAAAAAAAAAAATTTATACCTAATTTTTATCAAATATATCTATTGTACCCCTTAACCCTCAATTCTCTCTATTTAAAAAATAAAACAAATGATTTTTTTGAGTTGTCTTTTGCTTATTATATCAGGGCATTTTGGTCATTTCGTTCATTTCCGTTAAGTTTAACGGATTCCATCACTTTTATAATTTAGTTCAAAGTATGAGGGGTCATGTTGTATATTTTGAAACCATGAGGAGCTTTTCTGTATATTAGATTTACCACAGGAATTTTTTTGTTTTTTACCCTATTATCAAGCATCGGAGGTGATGCTCAAAAGACCATTAACTCAATTACTAGTCTACAGAAATTCTCAATCTGAGAAGCTTCTTGGATTCTTAGAAAATATGATAGTGTAGCTCATAAGTTAGCACAATACGCTATTTCAATTCAAGATGAAATTGTGTGGGATTTTCCACCCCTTTTGTATTATCCGTTCTTCAGGCGGATCTTTCAAATCGATTGATATATAAATAATTTCATTTCGCTTCAAAAAATATTTTTCAAAAATAAATTTTTCAAATACAATACTACAATAATATACAAACAAAAATAACTCAAAAAATCTTATACAAAAGTTTTTCATGTACACTGCTATTATAAAATTTTTCATATACACACTCAAAAACAGTTAATCCAAATAGAGTGAATCTTTAAGCTATTAACAGACGGATTTTTGGATCTTTGCCCTTCCTCCTTGCATCAAGAAAAGATGACAAAAAGTTTGGCATTTCCATGCAATTCAAAAGCAAATAAAAAAGAGTTTGCTTTAAAAACTCTCACTACCATGCCATGGTAATTTGTGTAGTTTTTTGCCGTTCTGGACAGAGTTTCCTTCTTCATTTCATCAATAAGTTGGAAGTAGAGTAAAACTTCTTATTTAAAAATTAACCAAAAGGAAGAGGCGTGCCCTATAATTTGAACGTTAAAGTTTGAGACAGGATCTGCAAGAATAACTTGGAATTTGGTATTCAATAACTTCACGACATTAAACGTTCTGAATGTTCAGATGAATACTGTACCAACCACTCGAGTTTGGTAAGGTGCATAAAGCATAATACTATACAACTTGTCACAGCTTTAAAAAAAAAAAAAAAAAAGAGGAATTAAATAACTGCATGAATGCTTTTCCCTACGTGGCTGTGATCTGTCCCTTTCTGTGTTTCATATAATTTTTACTAATTATACTTTGCGGTTGCTATTTTGGTGGGTCACTTTTGAGGGACGATTTTAAAACAAGAAATTGACAAGCACTCCACGGAAACATTTTCAATGTTTATTTGTGCAAGATAGGTGGCCATTCCTAAATTGGTTTGCTAGCCTTGATTGAAAAGCCATTTTTCACCAAAAAAATTTCTACGTTTCTCATAAATATATTTTTCAATCATTTTTTTATTTCATATATATCAAATCATTACAATATATTTTCTAGAAAAAAATTCAAAAAATTGCAATTCAAACAGAATTCTAAGATAGTCGATTATCTTGAGGTAGTGGATTAGGATTCTCTTCTCTTCAAATATATGATAAAAAACTAAATTGATACTCTTTTAAGGAATGTTACTGTTCATGACTATTTTCATTGTAGAAATAAATTGTATAGAAATCTCAAATTAATTCAACAATGTTTGGGCTTATGATTAATTTTTTGTTTTACACAATTTACTTGGTTCTCCATCGTCTGATTATCATATATTTATGTAATAGTAATATATTGTCCACTGCGTTTATATTTTAACACAATAATCTCCTCATTAAGATAAATCCTATCGATTATTATACGGTATTTAATAATTTAGATGCAGGTAAATGGACAAATAAATTGACGGAACTAATTTGACAGGATCCAAAATCCATAAGATCTGAGATTTAAGTGTTTAAAATCGATTGAGTGGAACTTTATGATAAATCGAATGGGGTGGTACCTCTAAACTAATTTTCGTACAATGTTAATTTTATGAAATATAATTTCAAAGGATTTTCTCCATATTAACACTCATTTATTCTTAATGTACCACATCTAAAATAATAATAATAATAATAATGCGATACACCTGAAACAAAAAAATTACATCACATTCTTTCGCATTTTGTGCATGGATATAAGAGTCCTAACCTTCACCCAAATGCCCAATACATAGTTGAATAGGAGGGTTTTTTTTTTTAAATGTCTCTAAGGTATCATAGATTGAGATTTATAAATTAGAAATTAGAAAGAAGAAAGGAGATTTTTTTTTTTTGGGACTATGATAACTTTTCCTTCTGCTCTAAGCAGGAAAACTAATCAAATTTGAGGTTTCATATGATAAAATGGCTTGTGCCATCAATTTTGAGGAGGGTAGTTTTTATGAACTTCTAATCTTGAGAAAGATATTTCAATTGTATTTTTGTTAAATTTGATGGTTGACTTTCTAACTTGGCAAAACTCATTAAGCAAAAACATAGTAGGGGCCGAAAAACATTTGTGACTGAAGCATGATTTTGACGTCGTAAATATCTGTCCTCCTAATGAATCAAGCTGGTCCCCTACCTCACATACTTATAGCTGACATACCAGCTGCCCAAATGGACAACAGAAAGAGCAAGCACCATGGGGTCAATAATATTACGAAGAATTTTAGGAGGGGACCAAACATTTTTAAAATTAACACTAGAGTTTTTTTTTTCCTGGTAAAATAAAGTTTGGATTGATTCAACTCTAGTCATCGACATGGCTCAGGACATATCTCCTAGATCATAGATCGCTTACAGATGTTCTTACAGATCACTCACTAACATAGTCCTTTCAATACGAAATCATAAGTCGTTTACAAAAATTCTTATAAATCGCCAACTAACACAACTCTCACATCAGCAACAAGATTCAAACATACTTTATGAGAAAGAGATCCATTCTTGTCAATTGAACTGACTTGTGTCGGCACTTAGAGTTGTGATTTGGTACAATTAATCCAATTATTGTACTTCTTCTAGAATTGTTGTACATTTACATAAATTATTCTACTTATAACATTGTACAATATGTATTAACAAACAAAATTCATGCATAAAACGTGGTAAAACAAGCGTACATGAAATCATTAAAAGGTACAAACACCACACAACACGATTACGGTCGCCCTGTTCCCGGTGAGATGAATGGAACTGTGTACAAATTTCAGTCGACAGATAGGTCAACTTTTATTACTTGCTAAGGGTGCACAAAAAAGTATCACAATTGCAATACATATGCTAAGGGCGAACAGAAAGGTAGCACAATTGCATACATACCCTATGTATAGGATAGGAGTGGATAAAATTATCCGTTAATCCGAAAACTCGTCATATCCGATCCGAAAATTAGGATATCCGATTTTTATTATTTGATCGGATCAAAAGAGGGTCAGGTACCCGCTAAGATGCGAGGCGATTTAGGATCACATAATTAAAAACGCGCGGGTACCCGATCCGCCCTGCATATATATATTTTTTATTTTTATACACACACTATAAAATAATAAGTTAGAACTAAATAAGTAATTTTATTGAACAAATTGCATTACAAATATAAGAGACTATAGTTTATTTACACGATTTATTTGTAGAGGCCATGATCTTATATTTTATAGAAAAATGTTTAATTAATGTGGAACATATATATTAAAAATTGTGCTACTTATTTCAAACTTTTAATGATTTTGAATTCTTTTAATTTTTTTCCTTTATCTTATATTCTCTTCACATGCTTGTTTCTTGGTGGGAAACATTTTTCTAGAGAAAAAATTTTATTAAATCTTAGATGAATGTGTAAAATATAAAATTAAATTGATATAAATAATTTTTCTAAAAAAAATTAAATGATAAATGGGGCGTGGCAGATACCCGCTGACCCGACCCTATCTCAGTGGGTACCTGATTATAGGGTACCCGCTGATATGCGGGGCGAGTAAGAGTCAGAAAATGACTGACCCGCAAGGTGTGGATTGGGTCAGCCAAATGGTGAATGGGACGGGTATCCAACCCGGGGCCATCCCTATCGATGTACATATGTATTTGTATTTGGATATGGTCGGTTAAAGAAATTAAAATTTGGTGATTGATATGGTATGCCACATGTTCCAACCATAAGGCATAAAGAATACACCTGGCTGATGCTTTCTTCACAAAACATGAGGGTCCGTTTGGATTCCTTATTTTTGCCTCTGTTTTTGAAAAACTATTTTTTACATTCCAAATGCTACAGTAAATGTGTATTTCCAAAACAACCCCAAAAACACTATATCCAAACATTATATCAAAAACAACACCATATGTATATTTCAATTATGTATATTATATATATAATATACATAATTGAAATTTGTATATAACATACATAATTGAAATATACAAATTGAAAATCATATATTTATATATTATATATTATATAAATATTTATATACATTAATATTATACATAATATAATATAATATACATAATACGTAATATTGTATACATAAATGTATAAATATTTATACATAATATATTATGTACATTATATTATAATATATACATTATTAATGTATAATATTATTATGTACATTATTGTGTATAATAATGTATAATAATGTTATGTATAATATATAATATACATAATACGTAATAATGTATAGATGTATATTATGTATATTATATTATATATACAATATTATGTATATTATACAAATTGAAAATTATATATTATATAAATATTTACATAATGAAATATACAACAAATATTACAAATTGAAATATTATAAACACCATATTTATAGTATTATAATATTTATAATTAATATTAATGTATATTATATATATTAAATATTTATATATTATATATTATATATTTTTTATACATATTATAAATATTTTATTTCATTTAAAAAATATTTATATATATTTATATATATTATATAAATTATATATAATATATAATATATATTTATACATTTATATTAATATACATAATATTAATATACATAATATTAATTTTACATTTATACATAATATTAATATATATTTATAATATATTAATTTATACATTTATATAATATTCATTTATACATTTATACATTTATAATAATATACACTTATACATTTATAAATATATTTATATTATGTATTATATATAATATATAATATAATACATTTATAATGCATTTATATATTTTTATATAAATATGTAAATATATTTATTTATAAATATTTATAAATGTATTATAAATGCATAAATGTATATTTATATAAAAATATAAAAATTATAAATTATAAATATTCATTTATACATTTATATAATATTCATTTATAATATATACATTTATAATAATATACATTTATAAATATATTTATATTATGTATTATATATAATATAATACATTTATATATTTTTATATAAATATATAAATACATTTATTTATAAATATTTATAAATGTATTATAAATGCATAAATGTATATAAATATGAAATTATAAAAATTATAAATTATAAAAATACTCAAAAATATGTTTTAAAAATACATCTAAAAATAATTCAAAAAACATCTACAGTAAAAGTTTTTCATATAGTTTTTGAAAAACGACTCCAAAACACAACTAATCCAAATTGACTTGTATTTCAAAAACGAAATGCTACAGTATTGTTTTTGAAAAATAACCCCAAAAAACAACTAATCCAAACAACCCCAAAAACAACTATCCGATTATAGGGTACCCGCTGATATGCGAGGCGGGTAAGGGTCAGAAAATGACTGACTCGTAGGGTGTGGGTCGAATCAGTCAAATGGTGAATGGAACGAGTATCCAACCCGCGCCCACCCCTACCCATGTACATATGTATTTGTATCTGGATATGGTCGGTTAAAGAAATTAAAATTTGGTGATTGATATGGTATGCCACATGTTCCAACCATAAGGCATAAAGAATACACCTTTTTTTTTTTTTCCAAACGATAACAAAGCATAAAGAATACACCTTGCTGATGCTTTCTTCACAAAACATGTGCCTTGTTTGGATTGCCTCTTTTCTTGAAAAAAAAATTTTGGAGTTATCCCTCTACGCCTTTTTAAAGGTGCATCACACTTTTCTATAAAAACTCTAAAAAGTGCTAAAATAAATGCAACCCAAATGGGAACGATTGCTAAATGCAGCCTGTATGGCACGGGTAGAACCTCATTTTTCAGTAGATTTAACCATTCTTTAATATGCCAAAAAGTTTGAGTTCCTACAAACAATGTTAATCAGTTTTTGAGGTAATGTCCTCTTTATTCTAAATGGTCTTTACTTTTTTTTTTTTTTTTTTTTGTCAATTGTCAACCCTACTCCTACTCCTACTCTATCTACGGGGAGGCTCAACTGAGCCTATGGGAACCGATGGGGACAGAACCACCACCGGACCAAACGGGTGCACGACGCACCCGTCTGGATTTGAAGCAAGCCACAAGAATGGCATATTGGTGGGAGGCAAGGTTTGAACCCTTGCCTCCCACCCCACCAAGCCGCCACCAGCCCAAGGGCTTGGTGGTTACTAAATGGTCTTTACTTCTATCCTTTAAAAGGTGTCATAAAGTTGGCTCTAGCTAAAGCTTCAGTTTCAATATAGCATTATCAAGCATTAGAGGTGATGCTCAAAAGATCATTAACTCAATTACTGGTCTCCAGAAATTCTCAATCTGAGGAGCTTCTTGGATTCTTAGAAAATATGATAGTGTAGCTCATAAGCTAGCACAATACGCTATTTCAATTCAAGATGAAATTGTGTGGGATTTTCCACCCCCTTTTGTATAATCCGTTCTTCAAGCAGATCTTTCAATCGATTGATATATAAATAATTTTATTTTGCTTCAAAAATATTTTTCAAAAATAAATTTTTCAAATACAATACTACAATAATATACAAACAAAAATACCTCAAAAAAATATCATACAAAAGTTTTTCATGTACACTGCTATAATAAAATTTTTCATATACACACTCAAAAACAGTTAATCCAAATGGAGTGAATCTTTAAGCTATTAATAGACGGATTTTTGGATCTTTGCCCTTCCTCCTTGCATCAAGAAAAGATGACAAAAAGTTTGGCATTTCCATGCAATTCAAAAGCAAATAAAAAAGAGTTTGCTTTAAAAACTCTCACTACCATGCCATGGTAATTTGTGTAGTTTTTTGCCGTTCTGGACAGAGTTTCCTTCTCGATTTCATCAATAAGTTGGAAGTAAGGTTAAACTTCTTATTTAAAAATTAACCAAAAGGAAGAGGTGTGCCCTATAATTTGAACGTTAAAGTTTGAGACAGGATCTGCAAGAATGACTTGGAATTTGGTATTCAATAACTTCACGACATTAAACGTCCTGAATATTCAGATGAATACTGTACCAACCACTTGAGTTTGGTAAGGTGCATAAAGCATTATACTATACAACTTGTCACAGCTTTAAAAAAAAAAAAAAAAAGGAATTAAATAACTGCATGAATGCTTTTCCCTAGGTGGCTGTGATCTATCCCTTTCTGTGTTTCATATAATTTTTAGGGTTAATTCCACTTTGTCCCCCAAACTTTGGACGATTATCCACTTCAGTCCCTAATTTTTAAAATGGGACACTTAAATCCCTAAACTTATAAATATCTCCCAATTAAGGAAAATTGTTGACAAATCCTGAATGTCATTGGTGGTCGAAGTGTCCCATTTTATAAGTTTAGGGATTTAAGTGTCCTATTTTATAAGTTTAGGGATTTAAGTGTCCCGATTTATAAGTTTTAGGGACTTAAGTGTATCATTTTCAAGTTTAAGGACTGAAGTGAATAATTATCCAAAGTTTGGGGGAACAAAGTGAAATTAACCCTAATTTTTACTAATTATACTTTGCGGTTGCTAATTTGGTGGGTCACTTTTGAGGGACGATTTTAAAACAAGAAATTGACAAGCACTCAAGTTTAAGGACTGAAGTGGATAATTATCCAAAGTTTGGGGGAACAAATTGAAATTAACCCTAATTTTTACTAATTATACTTTGCGGTTGCTAATTTGGTGGGTCACTTTTGAGGGACGATTTTAAAACAAGAAATTGACAAGCACTCCACGGAAACTTTTTCAATGTTTATTTGTGCAAGATAGGTGGCCATTCCTAAATTGGTTTGCCAGCCTTGATTGAAAAGTCATTTTTCACCAAAAAAATTTCTACGTTTCCCATAAATACATTTTTCAATCAACTTTTTATCTCACATATATCAAATCATTACAATGTATTTTCTAGAAAAAAAAATTCAAAAAATTGCAATTCAAACAGGATTCTAAGATAGTCGATTATCTTGAGGTAGTGGATTAGGATTCTCTTCTCTTCAAATATATGATAAAAAAAACTAAATTGATACTCTTTTAAGGAATGTTACTGTTCATGACTATTTTCATTGTAGAAATAAATTGTATAGAAATCTCAAATTAATTCAACAATGTTTGGGCTTATGATTAAGCAATCGTATTTTTTTTGTTTTACACAATTTACTTGGTTCTCTATCATCTTATTATTATATATTTATGTAATAGTAATATATTGTCCACTGGGTTGATATTTTAACACAATGATCTCCTCATTAAGATAAATCTTATCGATTATTATATGGTATTTAATAATTTACATACAGGTAAATGGACAAATAAATTGACGGAACTAATTTGACAAGATCCAAAATCCATAAGATCTGGGATTTAAGTGTTTAAAATAGATTGAGTAGAACTTTATGATAAATCGAATGGGGTGGTACCTCTAAACTAATATTCGTACAATGTTAATTTTCTGAAATATAATTCCAAAGGATTTTCTCCACATTAACACTAATTTATTCTTAATGTACCACATCTAAAAGAATGTGCAAATAATAATAATAATAATAATAATGTGATACACCTGAAACAAAAAATTACATCACATTCTTTCGCATTTTGTGCATGGATATAAGAGTCCTAACCTTCACCCAAATGCCCAATACATAGTTGAATAGGAGGGTTTTTTTTTTAATGTCTCTAAGGTATCATAGATTGAGATTTATAAATTAGAAATTAGAAAGAAGAAAGGAGATTTTTTTTTTTTGGAACTATGATAACTTTTCCTTCTGCTCTGAGCAGGAAAACTAATCAAATTTGAGTTTTCATATGATAAAATGGCTTGTGCCATCAATTTTGAGGAGGGTAGTTTTTATGAACTTCTAATCTTGATAAAGCTATTTCAATTGTATTTTTGTTAAATTTGATGGCTGACTTTCCAATTTGGCAAAACTCATTAAGCAAAACCATAGTAGGGGCCGAAAAACATTTGTGACTGAAGCATGATTTTGACGTCGGAAATATCTGTCCTCCTAATGCGTCAAGCTGGTCCCCTATCTCACATACCCAAATGGACAACAGAAAGAGCAAGCACCATGGAGTCAATAATATTATGAAGAATTTTAGGAGGGGACCAAACATTTTGGAAATTAACACTGGAGTAATTTTTTTTCTGGTAAAATAAAATTTGGATTGATTTGACTCTGGTCACCGTCATGCGTCAAGACATATCTCCGAAATCATAGATCGTTTATATAGATGTTCTTACAAATCACTCACTGACATATATTTCTTTTAAGAATCATAGTCTTCTACGAAACCATAAGTCGCTTACAAATATTCTTATAAATCGCCAACCAACACAACCCTCACCTCGGCAGCAATATTCAAACATATTTTATGAGAAAGAGATCCATCCTTGCCAATTCAGTGTTAGCACTAGAGTTGTGATTTGGTACAATTAATCCAAATATTGTGCTTCTTCCATCCAGAATGGTTGTACATTTACATAAATTATTCTACTTATAACATTGTACAATATGTATTAACAAACAAAATTCACGCATAAAACGTGGTAAAACAAGCGTACATGAAATCATTATAAGGTACAAACACCACACAACACGATTACGGTTGCCCCATTCCCGGTGAGATGAATGGAACTGTGCACAAATTTCAGTTGAAAGATAGGTCAACTCTTATTAGTTGCTAAGGGTGCACAAAAAGGTATCCCAATTGCAATACGTATGCTAAGGGCGAACAGAAAGGTAGCACAATTGCATGCATACCTATGTACGTATGTACTTGTATTTGGAGATGGTCGGTTAAAGAAATTAAAATTTGGTGATTGATATGGTATGCCACGTGTTCCAACAACAAGGCATAAAGAATACACCTTGCTGATTTTTGCAAGAATTGATGCTCCAGGACATCTTTTCACCATTCCCCAACACATCCCCACCCCTCAACCCAAAAAAAAAAAACCACCATCACCCCACGCGGGGGCCCCCTCTTTTCTTCCCAAAACAAAAAACTACCAACACGGAAAAAAAAAAAAGCTATGTGTTAACATAACACTCAATTGTTTGTGTCACCTCTTCAATCAAATTATATTACATAACACCATAGGAATACACAAATGCTCATCATTCTCCAATATGATATGCAAAGAATGATGGACTGTACATTTCAAACTCTGAAGCTATTGTGCCTATTGGACACCAGCTTTTAGACCATCTCACAAGTTTCTAAACAGTATGAGGTGGCTAAAAGAAGATTTGAACTTCAAGATTTCAGACAGAATACATAATAGAATGCAGGAAAAACAAAGGAAAATGGTAATTCACGATCAACCCTGGGCAAGAAAAGACTATCAAGGGTTCAGAAACTTGATGGTCCTCGGTTAACAAATACAGAGAGCACGTTTTTCATTAATGATAGATATGGACCACAAATTTGGACTCTTTTCTAGACTGGTCACCATACCAAGTGCCCTGGAAAGAATCCAATCCAGAGATGCAGCAAATTCCCAATTCAGTAAAGCTAAATGTTGGCCGAAAAAGAAATGCAGAGTTTGGGTAAATAGAAACATGTAAAGCAAGTGGCACCGCATTTGCGTGAAATGAAGACTTGAAAGAATTTTACATCATAAAGACAAATAGAATAAACAGAAGTTGACATAATCATGAACCTTTTAGAATGTGGTAATGGTAAACATCAGATTCAGAGAGATTAACAGATTCAACAGAAACGTGTCAAACACAAAACCTCCAATAACAAACATTTTTACTGGCCCTAAACAGTCTCAACAGGATAAGCTATGCACCATGTTTCATGATTTCTGGAATAGATAGTTTAGGTTTACACACTACGGTACACCCAGTCGTCTCATCCTGTAGAACTGAAAACTTTTAGTCATTTAACCAACGAGCTTGATCTATTGTCTGCAAAGCTATTCAGAGTTACAAAACCAAGAAACTCAGGCACTTACAAGAGTAAATTAGAGACAATTAGGAGCTACACTTGGTCCCGTTGATCAGCTAACAAGAACAGATGTGGCAACATGAATACATAGAAATTTACACTTTATAGTAGCCAAAAATGCAAGAAGTTGCATGCAGAACAACAACAAACAACTCTCAATCCAGCCCTAGAATCAACTCAGGAAATAAAAAAGCTACACAATAAGAAAAAGGGAATAAACCACACCTATTCTGTTCCTATAAAATGACAATCAAAATTGTGTTAATTCAATGACTTGATCGTGACTAATGCAGCAGGCTGTTGTTTCCTACTTTGCACCACTAGATGACTCTGGTTGTGGTTTGACTATGCTTAGTTGGCCACCTTCCTTGTTGGCAACAGTAGCTGCTTTTGCCTCATTGCAATAATTTATGAACTTGGTCAGTTCCTGAAGAGCAGAACGCAAACTGTCAGAAGAACTTAAAAAGATATGCACAAGCAAGGGCAATATGTCAAATCAAGTATAAATTCAATGCGCAGCCTCAGTTCAGAAGAAAGCAAGTTATTGGGAGAAGCATTCTCCGTCAGTCTACAATCTGAAAATACCCGGCTGTCTGATGACAAATTTACTTTTCTTTTCCTGTAAATTCTAGAAATAGCAGACCTTTTGTGTTCATGGAGACTAGTTAGCAACATGAACAGATATAAAAAGACAATTGGTAGGGAGAGGAATAAACTTTACTTCCTTTTCACCCATGCCACCAAAACCCAATAATAGAATGAATGAAACTCTACACCCCAACTAAAATATATGTAACCAACTTTAGCCTATTCCCATTTTTTTTCCCAGCATTCAGCACCACCTGGATATCAATCTTCACTCCCTTAAAATTTCAAACGCCACCCTCACCATCACCATATTTAACAGGAAGAAAACCAGAGCATTGGAAAGAGGATAGATTGCTGATCCAGAAAAGAGAAAAAAAGTGAGGTCGGAGAGCTATGGACAGAGAAGGGACAAAAAAAAAATTTTTGTTTGGTTTGGGGGGGGGGGGGGGGGGGGGCAGGAACTGTAATCAAAGTTGAGCTTTGCTAATTAGGTAGCTGGAGATGGGTGTGGAAGTGGAGACAAAGCTCAGAACGAAGGATCAGTGTATTGAGAGATTGATGGTTGCTGATGATGAACAAAAAGACCATCTTCCAAAAGTTGCTATCTATTTGGATCATAAGTGATCTGAACAACATGCTATCTCCTTGAACTTGAGAATATAGGAAATAAACAACCTATCTTGGTTACGTATTTCAAGGTGGTTCAATTGTATATAGTGACAGAAGAATTGACAAAGTTTGGTAACAAAGGATAGGAAAACTGAGCTGGAGATCTAAGACTAGTGAACCAGAATGAAATGACAAGGCAGCCAGTGCCATATAACACCCAAAGAGGAAGGCTCAAGGCTGAATAAAATAGAGAAAAAACAATGGTGAAAGCTGTAAAACTCTATTGGAACACCTCACTACCAAAGCGGTATTCGCATCCACTTGCTGCTTGTGAAAAGAGATCACAGTCCTCCTAGTAAGCATTGTCAGGAGCAGCATTACATTGAAAATACAGTGACAACAATGTGAACCTTGTTTGACAATTGCACTATGATTTTGTCCAATCATTGCTCAAATATTCATCATTTAGCAACATTTGACATTTGATGCTCTACTCTAAATCTGGGACAATCGTTAATTTAGTCTCAGATTGGCTCTCTTAATCACTGCACAATTTCATCAATTTTCCCTAATGAAATTAGATTAGAAGCTATACATTCCAAGACTGCCTAACTATAAAAGCACCTTAACCTAAACTGTCTCTCAAATTCACAAGCTCCCATGTAGTATTATTTAGGGGTAAAAAGAGTTCTCTTAACAACCATATTACAGCTTCCCTTCCCTTCACATGCACATGTATCCACTATTTTGTGTTACAGGCAAGCAAGCATGTAGATATCTCAATTTACGTGCTACCTCACAAAATCTTTCTGGCATAACACCTGTTTATCACTAACAAAAGAGATAATGAACATATAGCATATACTCAACGAGACATAGAAGGATCTACAGTTTTATGTCTACAAAAATCTTCCATTTTGGTTTTGAGTTGGATGCATAGCTGAAACCTCAGTCCAAAACCATTTAGTTGCGCAAGCCTGCCTATGATTTGAAAAGCCTGGACAGGTTATTGTTTTTAAAGAATCTAACTAATTGAGCTTATTCTAACCTCAAGAGGTTACAAAATAATTCATTTGGACCATATGTAATCACTTTCCCATTCACCTCATGCAATTCTATAACATTGATGATGAAACAAGAACATGGTTACAGAACAACTAAAAAGAAACTGATTGCAGGATAAGAAAAACTAAAAATAAATAAATACTAAAATATCCAAGAATAAATACAAAATGCTGGAAGGAAATGCACGATCATGGTTCCAGAACATATCTTTTCCTCCTAAATTTACAAAACAAGAACATATTCTCACAAATACAGACACACAAAAATGGAGAAAAGGTATTGAAGCCAATTTAGGTTCTAACGTGTAAACAGAAACACTATAGACTTACTATTGCCTCAACTTTGCATGGGAACAAGCTTATTGGAACACACAAAAGAAAGATGAAATCAAAGTAAAGCTTATAATCCAATCAATACACTAAGTGCTTTTAACAGGGCAAATTAAAGGAAGCGTTAAATTCTAAGGTCGTTTTCAGCTGACACTTAGATTCTGAATTAAGATAATTCTAAAGCTCCAACTGGAGGCAAAACTAATGTTCTTTTTCACGAAATAAAACACCAAACTGTTCTCACATTCAGAAATCTCGATTAGGTGGTTATTGAAATATTAAAGAAACCAAAGAACTCCAATTATCAAGAAATTGCATATTTCTACCAATTTTCTTCACCAAAGAAAGTCAAAAACATTAATAAGCAGATACAATTAATTATGAACAGTTTAAAAACAAGAGTATTCCTTTCTGAAGTACAATTAAGCAGATAAATAAACATAATAAGGAGAATTAAATAAGCTTACCCGATCAGTATCCATATCCTTCGTGACCTTTGAGGGCTTCACGACTCTCTTCCCTTAATTCAAATTCAGAGTTCAATCAAAACCCACATCACAAATATACAGAACAATGATTTTTTTCAACCAAAATATGATAAATTGGAAACTAAAAATTGCACCTTTACGAGTTTGAGTGGCTTTGCCATGGCGATTGGGAGGAATTGACTTCTTCTTTTGTTGACCTTTGAAAAGATTGCTCTTTTGGGTCATTTTTCTTTCAAAATTGTTGACTATTCTCCCAATTGCTCTGCTCTGGGTGGCTATGATGGTTTAAATTGAAATGTTAGGGTTTTTGAAGCTCAGGGGTTTATGTGCACGAAAATAGTAAAGAGAGAGAGAGAGAGATGCAGTTTTGGTACCCAAACTTTAGCACATGAGTAATTTTAGCCTTCAAACTTTGCACAAAACAAATCTAATACCCAATCTTTCAACTTTTAAGCACATTTAGTATTCTTGATGTATTTTTTTCTAAATGGCAATCAGAAAGAGTCATGCGATAATTACATGTTCAACAACTATTATATAAATAAAAGTGCCAAAAAAAGTAAAATTTAGTTCTCAAACTTGGTAATTAGTGTCAGAATGATATTTTACATTTTTTTTGGAATTTTTTTTATAGAATTGTTGCCGAACATGTGACTATCACGTGACTCTTTCCCATAGTAATTTAGGAAAATTGTCAAGGGTACTAAATGTGCTTAAAAGTTGAAAGATTGGGTACCAAATTTGCTTTTGTCCAAAATTTGGGAACTAAAACCGCTCATGTGTCAAAATTTGGGTACCAAAACTGCATTTTTCTCAAAAAAAGAAATCCAATATTTTATACTCTGAAAATTTAGTAATCCCCTGTGGTTCTGGTGATTTACGTGTAGCTCCCATATAGTTTGAAAGTTCACTTTTTAACCCTATCTGTTTTGGACTAAAAATGTAAATTGAGTGAAAAGATTTAAAAAAATAATTTGTAAAAAGGAATTAAGAAACTTAAGAGATGACTATTTTCATATTATCATATAAACCAAATTAGCATTATGCAATATTATGGGAACTATTAATAGTAAATTAGTAATTGCAAATGTGTTAATCTTTAATCTTGTAGAATTGGCTTGTATACACAACTTTAATTTGAGCTACTTAATAAGATAGCAATAATTATTCTTTTAGTTTGATATTGATTTACTTCTCCAAAAATATTCCACAGAGACTAAAAGTTAGACTTTTAAACATATGGAGGTTGCAATCGAATTCTCAAACCTCGTATTAGTTATTGAACCTTAACTAGCTATAGAATATTTTTCAAACAAGGTTTATGGTAACACGAATTTGTCCATACAACTAGGGGGAATGTCCGCGCATCGTGCGGGTGTTTTGTACCTATGGGGAAGGAGGTTTTTTTATTGAACAAACAATAGTACATTGTGAGAAGAAATAAAACTTAGTATGAAAAGATAAACGATATAATCAATCAATTCACACAGCGTTACAATAAAACTGTGTCAAATTGAAGGTCGTTGATAATGCAGAAAGGCAGAGCAACACAGAAAACTAACCTTATTCCAGAATTTCCACCGAGTGCTCTTACTTGTTGTTGCTCCAAACTTATAAGATTATAACCAACCCAGACCAATTGGGGTTAGGCAACGCAATAAGAGTCGCTAATTGTAGGTACTAAGAACACACCGACAAAATTAAGGGAGAAACTGAAAAATTGGGGGGTGAAATCTAACCTCACTCTGAACCACTAGGAGTAGTTGGGACTGAAGAACATTCTGAACTGATTAGTATAAAACCAAGTAGAATTATCCCAATCATAGAATGCGAACAGAGAAAAACTGATAATCAACCGTTAGGCATTAACATACCAACGGTTTGGCAATTAAATTGGGTGTAATTAATGACGAAATAATAGGTAATTTCAGAGTTGAGCTCGGATGAAAGAGAAAACGATGAGACAAATCGTTGTAGACAAAGGCAAAAAGGAAAAGCGTAACTCCTGAAGCTGAAAAGGGATAAACTGACCAATGTTTGTGACTCATAAATGCAGATTATAAATGATAGAAAAATGGGTTTCTACCATTGATAGAGAAATCGTTGACTTATTTCCTAAATCTAATTGTTATTCAAACGTTTTAGACAAAGCAACATCTCAAACGGTTATCTGCAGTGAAAAGGGTTGGTAGTTAAGGAATATTCCGGTAGTTACACCAACACACAAGCATATATGGGTTGTACAAAATACAAAAACGGTTGCACACTTATTACACATTCCATCAATACCCAGATGGCTCATCAATGACAACTTTAAATGTATTAAAATGAGGTCATTTCAGTAAACATACCCAAATACATGCTTCATTAACTTGTACCTGAAGCTTTTAAACTAATACACAACATTTCACATTCTCAAAAAGTCTCCACCTATGTGGTTGAAATTCAACTTATTTTTTGACCAAAACTTAATCTTATATAGTATAAGGATTTTATGACATGTGAGGATACATGTTATCGTAATATACTGCGACTAGCTATCTTAAACAAAAGAAGAAGAATGTTTTTTTTTTCAAATGTAGGTAGGAGGTTTTGAATCCGGAATCTCTCACTTAAACTCCCTCCCCCCTTACCACCCAACCTACCTTCTAAGTAAACCAGTTTAGAATCTTTGAAATCAGAATTAGCAAGTTTTAGAAACAATAAGATCAAAAACAGATAAAATTCTAAAATTTTCTTATATTATAGTATAAAAAGAAATTTGCTTGGCACTATTCATCTATTTTTGATTGCTTGCTTTGAGTTATTTTGGTAATTTTAGATATGTGGCTAAGCATTTTTTAGCTTTGGATATAAGTCAGGAGTGCAAAAAAGTCGAGCCGAGTTGATCTTTAGTCTGAGCGAATCGAGTCTCAACCTAGATTTATGAAACTTGAATTCGAGTTCGAATTCGACGACTTCAAAATGTAAAGTTCGAGCTCGAGTTTGAATCAAATTCGAGTCGAGTCGAATTTGACTGGAACTTAAAAAATAAAAAAATAGTTATTTTATTTTTTAAAAAAATAAAATAATAATTTTTTTTAACAAATAATAAAATATTAAGAATATATATGTAATTTTACTACTAAAATAATATATATATATATATAATCGAACTCGAGTCGGCTCGTGAATTAACGAGTTTAATATTTTTGAACTCGAGTTCAATTTCGAGTCGAGCTCAGACCCGAACCGATCATGAGCCAATTGGTTTGCGGCCCTAGTACAAGCAGTAAAAGCAAGGACTGTTGATGGAATTATGCTTTTGCCCTTTAGTTTTGTTTGAACGTGGCTGTTGCACGTGAGATGATAATAATGATTGGCAGGTGCTTCGATTTATTAAATTTTTGTTTGGATAGGGTATTATTTGAAATATTATTTGGAATAATTACTGTAGCACTTTTTGTGATGTGATGTATATGAGATAAAAAGGTGGGTTGGAAAATGTGTTTATGATGCAAGCGAAATATTATTTGGGATAAATTTTGTATCCAAACACTAGTAGTACTAGTATTTTCGCAATTGCCGATTAATTATTTAGGTTTATTCTTTCTTGAAAAGTATTGCAATTGTCATGAAGCGTTGAGTCTGTTTCAAATTTCAAAATTTATAGTTAAAAGATCAAAATTTTAAACTGGAATATTGAATCCCCCCCAGCAAACAAAGACTCCCCTTTTTATTTCTCAGTCAAGTGACTAAAATTTGATCTTACTAAAAAAAAACTTTCACTATTATGATTTCTTAATCGTGTATTTTATCTTATCTTCTCTTGCTCTTTAGAAAAAGTTTTAGCCAAATACTTTTGAATTTTTTATTTTCTCTCTCAGATATTTGATTAGTTGTGCAAGTCCAATCAAACCTTTTATTAACGGGCATATATTATTCTTCCCCTCCTAACTATTCATGTCATTGATTTCAGGTGAAGTGCAAATTGTAACTTGCATCCTTATCCATGACCTCTTCTTGGTTAAATTCTACTATCCTCATCTAATGAATTTTATGCAGCTATTAAAAGCAAAAGAACTTGACAATGAAGATGATATCTATACAATAATAAAGGGAGAGAAATGGAAGTTGAGGTAAACATTTTATGTTATTTTTTGAACTTTTAATTTTACCCTTAAAAAATGAAATTTTACCCTAATCACCTAATCACATTTGCTAATATAATCTCTCATAATTCCCTTAAACATCGTAACGACCAAATTAACTTGTAACTACCAAATATTTTTTTTATCAAACGCGTCTGAATATGTTAAGATGTGAATCCATTAAATCTAAGTTCTGAATTGAGTTATCAAACATGACTTATAAATTCTTATGCAAAAAATGAAAATGCTCACTTGCCCAATTACAAAAACATGTTTATTGTGGTTAATTGGATAAATAGCTGTTCCATTCTGGCAGGCTGCTGAATCCGTTTGTTTCATATTGATAATCCATTTTATGATTATATTGACTTTTCTAGATTTTCTATGTGTACATGCCTTAGATAAGTATGTATTCAACCATTCAAGACAAGAGGTAAAGTATAAAATAAAGAATAAGGGACGACTAAGCCCTCTATATCTTTCAGTGGAATGTATATTTACTGTCATGAAACTGCCACAAATTCTAATATAAACGACAGATATGCTCTACTCTACCCTAGTAGCAATCCGATACATGCATCAATAGAAACAAATTGAGAAACAAAGAAAATATGATACCAAAAAGCAGTAGCTAAAAGAGGTAATAAACTTTACATTATGGATGACAACCATATAGTGGTCAAATACAGTGCAAATTCAAAGCTATGTCTGGCAATTGGGCGGGTTGGGTGGGTTTTGGGCAGGTTAATGTTGGGTTTTCATTTAAATGGGTTACACCCAACCCGCTCAACTTTAGATTGGGTTAATCTTGGGTTGGATCATATTGGGTTATCTCAAACCCATGACCCAAATATGACCAAATATATTAAATAATAGATTTTGATACATAAACTCTCTCAAATATATTTTCATATACAAAAAAAAAAAATTCACACACATAAATATATTTTCACACACTAAAACACTTATAAATGCAAGCACACACTCACTTTTTAAGTTCTTTTGAAATCCATTATTTTGACACATACAAACACACTAAAATATACACTAATATACTTTCACAAATGCACACACATACTAACTGTTTAAACTACTTGGACCCAATCACATTTTAAAGAAAGTTATAAACTGAAATTTTGAGCCATAAATGAATCTTGTAAATAAACTATAGTCTCTTATATTTGTAATGTAATTTGTTCAACGAAATTACTTATTTAGCTCTAAATTATTATTTTATAGTATGTGTATAAAAATAAAAAAATAAAAAATAAAAAAATGTGTGGGGCAGGTCGGGTAACTCGGATTTTTAATTATATGATCCCAGTTGAGGAATTGTAATTAGTAATTACTAACCACAAAAATCAATGTTTGGCTAATGAAATCCTGCTAATTAATATAATCAAAGCTTCTATTCATCCATGGCAGGACTCGAACAACCTCAGCAATCGAAACAGAGCCTTGTATTTTAAGTGGATTCATCATCTTAAATATTTGTCATTGGCGGAGCATATTGGAAAGTTAAACAAGCTTTTGGCCAAAATGGAAAACAATAATGTAGAAACAAATAAATAAAGAAGCTCAACATTTTGCTCAGAACCAAGCAATTGAAGCTACGTCACATGGTAAAAAAATAATAAAAAAATAAAAAAAGCCTATGTCACATCATGTTTCAATGGGCTCATCCTCTGAACCGCTCCAAATTACAATTCCTCGACGGGGCAGGTCGGGTACCGCTTTAAATTAACTTGTTTTTTTGTTTTTTTTTTTAATTTAAGTTGGGCAATGGGTGTCCAACATAAATATTCAAACTGCCCAAAATATATATGAATTTTTATTATCCAATCCAAAATTAACCCAAAACCCAACTTACCCAACCTAGAGCTGTCAATTATACCCAAAACCCAATAACCCACCCAACCCACCCACTAATTCCAAAACCCAACTTACCCAACCCAACCTCTCAAATTAGTGGGTGGGTTGGATGGGTTATTGGGTTTTGGGTATAATTGACAGCTCTAGGTTGGGTAAGTTGGATTTTGGGTTAATTTTGGGTTGGGTAATAAAAATTCATATATATTTTGGGCGATTTTGGTATTTATGTTAGGCACCCATTACCCAATTTAAATTTAAAAAAAAAAACAAGTTAATTTAAAGCGGTACCCGACCTGCCCCGTTGAGGAATTGTAATTTGGAGCGGTTCATAGGATGAGCCCATTGAAACATGATGTGACATAGGCTTTTTTTATTTTATTATTTTTTTTACTATGTGACGTAGCTTCAATTGCTTGGTTCTGAGCAAAATGTTGAGCTTCTTTATTTATTTGTTTCTACATTATTGTTTTCCATTTTGGCCAAAAGCTTGTTTAACTTTCCAATATGCTCCGCCAATGACAAATATTTAAGATGATGAATCCACTTAAAATACAAGGCTCTGTTTCGATTGCTGAGGTTGTTCGAGTCCTGCCATGGATGAATAGGAGTTTTGATTTATATTAATTAGCAGGATTTCATTAGCCAAACATTGATTTTTGTGGTTAGTAATTACAATTCCTCAACTGGGATCACATAATTAAAAATCCGCGTTACCCGACCTGCCCCACACATATATATATTTTTTATTTTTTTATTTTTATACACATACTATAAAATAATAATTTAGAGCTAAATAAGTAATTTCGTTGAACAAATTACATTACAAATATGAGAGACTATAGTTTATTTACAAGATTCATTTATGGCTCAAAATTTCAGTTTATAACCTTTTTTAAAATGTGATTGGGCCCAAGTAGTTTAAACAGTTAGTATGTGTGTGTATTTGTGAAAGTATATTAGTGTGTTTGTATGTGTAAAAATAATGGATTTCAAAAGAACTTAAAAAGTGAGTGTGTGCTTGCATCTGTAAGTGTTTTAGTGTGTGAAAATATATTTATGTGTGTGAATTTTTTTTTTTTTATATGAAAATATATTTGAGAGAATTTATGTATCAAAATCTATTATTTAATATATTGGGTCATATTTGGGTCATGGATTTGAGATAATCCAATATGACCCAACCCAAGATTAACCCAATCTAAAGTTGGGCGGGTTGGATGTAACCCATTTAAATGAAAACCCAACATTAACCCGCCCAAAAATCACCCAACCCATCCACTTGCCAGGCATAACCCAACCCAACCTCTCAAATTAGTGGGTGGATTGGGTGGGTTGTTGGATTTTGGGTATAATTGACAGTTCTATTCAAAGCATATATTCTTTGGGCTTAATTCCAATAGTAATGGATAGCGGTAATAATGAATATTGTGAACAAAAATGGCTATCGACAGTCCAGACCAATTGACAGGCAAAGTTTTGACAAAACCAAGCAGATTGAATTGCAGCCGAAAACCAAACAGAAAGACTTTGCTCTTCTCTTCCAGAAGTAAATAAATCAAAGACATTTTATAAATGAACTCACCAGAAAACCTTAAGTAGCTCAAATGATCATTAGCTGACTACTGATGATCGACCAAAAATCACACACGTTGAAGAAATTGGGAAAGAAGCAAAATCTCATGTTTGGATGAAGAAAAATAACATCGACAACCATGACCGTCGAAAGGCATGATACAAAAAATACTGTAAAAAGAAACACAGAGATGTATTTCCAGAAAAAGATTTTAGCATCAAGGAACTATCTATGACAACATGATATTCCACTGAACATCTACATAATACAGTATTAAGCAGACAACATAATGTGCTATTGCCTTTGAACCATTCTTCTTGCTAGAGAAGTGTGAATCAATGCTCTAGCTTAATGTTTGGCATTAACTACAAGAGCTCCCCAGGGCAATGACCTACGTATCTATGCATCACAGAAATTTATGAGAGCTCAACAATTTTTGGTCGCTTATTGGATGGTTGCATCCTCCACGGATCACTACAGGAATTTTCACCAGTAGCCTTAAACATCCTTTCCTCATCATCACTGCCATCACTAGCAACTTCCTCATTATTTTTACTTTCATGGTGGTCATCATCATCACTACTAACACTAGCAGCCAAGGAGATGGTTGGCTGGGAACCAGCCATAGCAGACTCAGCAGCAGCAAGAGCCTCAGGGGTATGAAGATCAGCAACTCCCAACATCAAATCCATTTCAATGTATTCTGATTCATTACCATGAAGCACTTCAATATCATATTTTTCAGCGTTGTTCTTTGCATCAAATTGTAGCCTTTGATTTGCTTCTGATATGACTCCCAAAAAGTCCTTCACTTTTCCAAGAACATTACTTTCAGGAAAAACGCATATATCGGGTTTCTTATCGGGAATTCGAATGCTTTTTGGTTTTGCAATTTGCACCTGCGCAAAGTCATCTTTTTTGTAAAACAAAAGTTTCGACTCTATAGATGAGGCAGAGTAATTGCTGTTCTCCTCCCAGTCCAAAAAATCTTTGCTCTTCCCTTCAATTCAAATATAAACATGACACTTATTAGCCAACATTTTGATGCATATATACTCAAATTTGAATGCACAAATACATATATCTTAGCATCACCCACTAAAGAACACTCATAATTACGAGCATGCTTTATAGATATAAAAAGTAGAGTATGTGCTTGATAGTTTCTTCCCAAACAAAAGAAGACAACTAAAATTAGGAAAAACCATATAGTCTATGACATATTGATAATATCTGTCATAATCTCATGCTAAGGCATGAAATCCTAATTTATAAGTTTTAAAAGCAAAAGAAAAGAAAAGCAAAATCAAGTAAGATGTTGTCATAAGGATAAAAACTAAAAATTGCTCGACAAGCAACAGTAATCCTGGCATACGATGTTTAAGTTAAGAACATCACCAAATATATACATGTTTACAAGCAGTATGTATGTAACATCTACACTATACTTTAGCTATCATTTGAATCTGATTTATAACTGTACAGATTCATCGTTGAGAAAAAACCGTATCATTCAACCAAGAGCTTCAAAAGGCACCATGACCATAACAAGGTATCATTTGCAGATCCACAAAACTTACCAGTTAAAGCTTTCTTTATTTTTTTTAACACATAAATTTGCTAGCCTTCTTGACGATAATAGCAGCTACAGGGAACTTCCAGTTGTCACATCTTATTCAGTCCAGATTTGTAAAGATCTATATCAACCAAAGTGGTTAAGTGATAAGTTACCTTCCAGCTCTTCCCTATTCATCCATTATCCAGAAATTTAAAAGATTCCTATTGACTAACCACATGAAGAACAACTACAAAATAGGATTGGGACCGTATTCAATACAAACATGACAGGTTTAACACTTCAAACTAGTCTCATACCAACATATAATACATTAAACTTCATGTCACAATGTAAATCATAGGCTGGAGTTGCTACAATGTATTTTACCATTTAAAGGAACAATAATACAACTGAAAACTTCCCTATCACTGTAAATTAAATTACTCGATTTCATAAACATTAAATCTATGAGCAAAATAACATAACAAGTTTAAGAAGACAAGAAACCAAAGACAGCTAAAAACTTCATAACCAAATTAAAACACATAGAATCACACACATTACACATTTGTTTTGATATCACTGTACATTTTACAGGTTGGAAGGGCTTTTCTATGGTGATTAGGATGGACTAATTTCTTTTTCTTGGGCATGATCTATCATTTTTTTCTTTATAGGACTTTTATTGGATATGTAAGGTTTAATCAAACTCTCAACTCCTTTTGCAACTGGAGAATCGACTTCCTTTTAATAATCAAAATAACTGGCTAAAATTAAAACTCTTTTCAATCCAATGAACAAATACAACCACCAGAAGCATTGATGATTTCAGTCCTTTATCGTAAGTTATGAAAACTATGCTAAGCCAAAATCCAAGTTCTCTTCACTAATAACACCACCAATGATTAAGTTAGCCTTCATTATAGAAATAAATTTCTGGGAATTCAACTGAAATAAAAATCCCATAGCGAGAATAGCATAAATCCAACCATTTCAATAAGCCAACAGAGCAAAGAAAGTTAAAAACTTCAAAACTACATGCAAAAATAAAAATAAAAAAGAAATTGTACCTTTAGAAGCTTGACGGGCTTTTTCAGGACGATTCAGGTGGGATGGTTTCTTCTTTTTGGGCATGATGATTTTATCAACTCCCTTTCTTGGTTATTATTTTTTTCCCTCCCTGTGATATTGCGGGGTTTAGAAGCTGAGATGCTAGGGTTTATGAAGCCCTTTCTACTGATAAGAAAATCACCAATTTAGTCCCTAACCTTTTTGCCTAATGTCAATTTGTTCCCAAACTTTTGATTCTGGCCAATATAGTCCCTAAACTCATTTTCCACTTCCAATTAAGGAGCTCTATGTTGGCACCACCAAGAAAATCCAACCTGACCCCTAATTGATCGACAAAAGAGGGTATTTTTGGAACATCAATGATGGATCGGTAATAAAACAAGTAATCTGATAATTACACACTCGATAAAAATCGAAAAATATAGTAGAAAAAATCGATAGTGAAATTAGGTAAAACTAGGGTTCATTCTAAGGTGCTCAAATCTGTCAAATTTTGAAACTGGTGTTCAAAATCATAGCATTTAAAATGCATCTGAGGAGAAATTGGGACAAAGAAACATCAAATTCAAGCACTGATCAATATTTGAAGAACGTCGACTCAAATTTATCAGAACCAGGGAAGTAGATATATGAAAGGAATCATGAATACTATAATGGAGACAAAATTGTGTTGCAACTGCCATGAGCAATGTCAAGTCGTAGCTTCTTGGATAGAGTAAAACTCTTTGAAATGGTTTTATGGCGGCAAAAGTTATGGGTAAATGTTTTGAATAAGTAAAATTTGAAATTTTTTTGTAAAACTAAACTCTGAATTGGCACTTATGAATGCAGAAACATGGCGCTTTTTTTTATGGTATGATCTATCCTTACTCTAGAAGACTAAGAATGTGATGATTTCACTGTTGAGGGACTTTAGAAGTGCTGAACGTGAAAATGCAGTGTTGAAGATTTAAATCAACAAATGCAAAAGTGAAAATGGTTTGGTTGGCATGTATTTATTACTGCATTGTAATTCTGGTTGTGCTTATTGGCAATGGAAGACGATAACAAGAGGTATTAGAATTGAAAATGCTAGAATTGAACATGATGAACTAGTGCTTGTAATAGAATTTTGTATGTCAGCTATTTATGTTCAGAGAATGAAACTGTTGAGTTATGATCTAAACCAATTTGAATTTGAAATGAACTAGTTAAGGGAGTTCTTGGTTTGATATCTATATGATTGTTTGTACAGATGGCAGAAATGCATACTAATAGCTAATGCAACTAACAGTGATTTGGCAGTAAAAAATTTGACAAAATTTTGCTTGATATATGACATTTCTAAACTCAAACGAGTCACTTGATGTCATTACAGCATTTGCACTTGATAAAGAATAGTCAAACTGTGACGCCCCCACTTCTCCCAAGGGCGAACCCAAGGGTATCGGCGGGATGCCTGACCAGCTCTCGCCAGGACTCGGTACAATCCATAATTCAAAATTAGGAATACTTCAAACAACTTCAATATATATATTTAAAGTACTCCAAAACACTTCATACTTACAATTAGTCAGCTCTCAAACTTAATACAATCCAAAAGAATATTTACTACAGCCATCTGCTGTAATACAACTTAAAGTTTTCCCCAAAAGAAAACAATCTAGCACTATTCACGAGCACTTGGTCTCGAACCCTGTTAAGAAAAACAAAAATGTGGAATGAGCTACACATTCCAGTGAGATTCCAAAACACTCTAACAGTTCTAATAAATCAAGTAATTTGAGCATACCCAATGTATTATTTAAGGTTGCACATTGGCACATTAACATGAAATAGTTATCATTGTACGAGTAATTTGAGCATATCACAGGTATGGCTCAGGGTCGCACGTTGGCACATTAGCATGAAACAGTTATCATTATGTAAAATAAACACACATTGAAGGATACGGTATTCCAGTGAAACCATTTCGATCAACTGCACCTTATAACTTCAGAATCCCCTCGATTTGTCTGGCCATCACCTTATCCCTCCAGTGGTAGTATTCGAGTATACCGAAACGGTGTCCCAGGGTTCCAACTTACTCGACCGAGTCTAGTCCTGGCTCGAGTAGGTCAGTAACCAAGGGCAGGGCCCAGTTCAGCTTAAAGTTTACAACATGCACAAGTAATCAAGTAAATCGGTAAACGGTAAAAATTTATCAATTTTGTAGGTCGAGTGAGATGAAGTACACACTCGCCATAAAACTGTGAAAAAGTTCATGTGAACACGTAATTTACGGTAATCACATAATCAAGTAGTCAAATAATCAAGTAGAAAATTTGGTACCGTTGGAAACTAATTCTAAAGTATTAAAAGTTCCAAGAAAACACTTTTCCATGATTCCAATTGGAAGACATTCAAATTTTGGGTCCAAGATGTTGTTTTGGAATACCAAGACAGATTTAGGTTGATTTTTGATAAAGTTTGGAAATTCGGCAAAATTCACACAATGTGAACTAGCCTCTGAAATTTGAAACTCAATTAGAGTTGCAATCAAAGTTTAAAACACAACAAGCGGAACAAGATTCGGAGTTTTGAGCACCAAGATATAGTGGCTCAAAATTGCTGAAAAAGTGAGACTGTTAGGCTAATTTTCAGGTTTAAATCACGAACTTTGGGACTTTGGTTGGGCATCGAAATGGACTCGAAATGACACCAAATTTGGTAGTATTACACTACCATATAAGGGCTATTCCTTTGTAAATTTTCATAGAAAAATCCGTTCGAAAAGTGGGTTAACAAAGTCACTAAATTTCTAATTTTCCAAGGCAAAGCTGCCTTGTACTTCCATTTTCCTTTTTTAAAACATTTGGCTAACGAATCTTTTCAAACATGGTCCATTTATGAAGAAAAATGTCTAAAAAATATCCAAGATACATTTAGTAGGTGATTAACACCAAGAATTTCAAGATCACAAGTCCCAATTCAAAAAGAGTCATTCAACTAGCCAAAAGGAGGGTTTTTCATCACTGAATCAGTTTCGAAATTCAGCCACAACTCACTCAATTCAACTTGGAATTGAGCTGGTTGGTGGCGTTAAAAACTACATTCATAAGGCTACAATTTCTCAGGAGGAATTGTTTTAAAATTCTGTCCACAACTAGCTCATAATTGAGCATCAAGTCGCAGCTCAAAACAGGGTTTCCAGTACAGACGAGAAACAGAATAGGCAACTTTATAAGGTTGGTACGGCTCACTCAGATGGAATCAAGGCATGCATTTTATACCGTTGGAAAACTGAAAGTGTCTAGTTTTTAATGCCACAAACAGCACTCAATTTTAACATCGAAGCAAAAATTTATGGCCGAAACAAAAACATTGCCAGAGCACTCTGGACACCTGTTTCCAGCTTTGGCAAATTTTCGAAATCTCAACATTCACTCATCTAAATCATGTAAATTTTTTAGGAAACTTTATACACAACCTGTGTTACACATTTACATAAAAAATAAGTCAATTGGACCACAAAAAAGTGCACCAAAGTGCACGGCAATGGCAGGGGTAGAAACGATAAAAATTTCCTTTCACTTCCTTTGAGCTATCTTTCACAATACAACTTATTTCACTAGATTAAGCACTAATCCAACATAAATAACATCAAATCTCATCAAATCAGTTCATCAAGCCATTGTGGGATTTCATAGAACCCACTCACAAGATTTCCAACATATAAAGCTACCCATGTGAATCTATGAGCTCATAAGTGCAATATAACTTCCATAAATCAAGAATTAAGAGTTTGATCGTTGATTACCTTCTTAGATGATTAATGCAGAAAATTTCGGTCACTTTAAGCTCAAGAAAAACCGTGAGATGAAGCTCATTTCCTAGCTTAGCTTGATCACCAAGTGGTTTGTAAGGTGTGTGTAAATTTTGGAGTGATTTGGGTGAGAAATGAAGCAAGAATTGATGGAGATTTTGGGTTGTCTTCTTCCTCTTGCTGGTAGACTGTTAGAGAGAGAGAAAGGAGAGTGTTTGTTGATGAGAAAGCTTTTTGAGGAAGTTTAAGTGTGTGGCAAAAAATGTTCCAAAAGTCAACCCTTTAATAGTGCACGTTCGCGCGCGTTTCGTGCCCGATTCCTTTCGGGTTTGTTTCACTAGTGCACTAAGCCTGTAATGCACTTCTATTCATACTATTATTATTCACTCTTAATAGTCTAAAAACAAGTCTTTAAAGTCCCTCAATTAATCGCGCGTGCAAAAACGCGTACTTCCGTTTTATGCGCGATAGAGTGAAATTTCCAATAAATTCTTATAACGATAGTATAACTAACTAACACTTGAGTATTTAAACATAAAAATACCTATTTCAAGACTAATGTACAAGTCTCCAATTTTTCAAATTTATTGTATTCTCGAATCGATTATTGTCTCCAAACGCGCATCACTATTCACTCTAAACGAGTTTTCAGAAATAAATTTTCGAATCAAGGCACTTTTAAAATACTTGTAGGTCATAGTTCCATGTAATTGAGTATAAATAGGTTGGAATAAAATATTCAGAGAAAACGAGTGAGTAAATAATTAATTAAGTCAGTAAAATAAAATAAAATAAGAAAAATTCGGGTCCTCACACAAACTACCAATTTATAATAATTCAAATACCACCTAATATTATAATCTAAAGCTCATTCAACTGTAGCTACACAAAAATTTTTATGTTGATCATTTCTTCAAAAGTGATCATACAACTACTTCAACAAAAAAAGATTGCATGGACACTGTGAGAACCCGTATTTCCCCTAATGTTTTTCCTAGGATTTTTCCCCTTTAATTGCATGTTTTCTGCATTTTCTAGCTTAGGAAAATTCTCCTGGTGAATTTTATGAGTAATTATAGTTTTTAGATGATTTTTCTAGCATTGGGTAGTTTTTGAAAAATTACGGATAGATTATGGACGTGGGCCCCACTAGTGCGAAAAGTTCAAAAAAATTCGGCCAATAAGGTTAAGTTTCGGATACTGTGTACAATTTATCGGGTGTTAAGAGATAAGTAGAGGAGGTGAAGTGATTGATGTGAGAGGTGACCAAAGGATAGAAATGCTTTAATGAGGTGCCAAGTGTCACTATATCATTGGGTGGACTTTATGGGACACTATTCATTGTTTTGACCTTTCTTACCCTTAGATTAAATATCTCAAAAATTGACTAAAATTCACCATTTCTTACTCCTTGGTGGCCGGCCCTCTTAAGCTCAAGAAGGAAGAAACTTTCTTCAATTTCAAGCTCCCAACTAGCTCAAATCAACCAAACCACTTGCCTAAACTAGTTTCTACTCCATAAAATCCTTCCATTAGGTGCTAGTGAGTTGTTTGGTGAAGTTTTTGGAGAAGCTAAGGTGTTCTACAACTTCCTCTCTCTTGTTTACTTGGTAAGTGGTGCTTATACTTCCTCCTAGACTTAATGATGTTTAATTTGTGCCTAGTGGTGGTTAAGGTGTTGACTTTTGTGATTTATTTCTTGCTTATGGATGATATGGTGAAGTTTTTATTTTTGTGCGAACGGCGATTGTAATCGTCTGTTTTGACTAGAATTGCTTTGGATTTGGATATTGTTGTCTTCTGATGAAATGTAGCTTGATGTCTTAGCTAACATATGCCTTTGGAATCAATGCATTTGGACCTGTGTAGACTGAGTTGGACTAATTACAGTATAGTGTGATTTGTCAACCTGCAATTACGGTTCTGGTTTGGTATTCTGCATTTTTGACCTAGTTGTGCTAGGATTTGGACTGAGTGGCCTTCTACATTGTTGTAACCCTATCTTTTAGCTTCGATATGGTGGGTCTTACACCCTCATCCGATAAGCGTAGAGCATTTTGTGCCATTACCGCAAAAGGAGGACGAAAACTGTTTTTTTGTTAAGGTCAAGTTAGTGCATTGCTGAATTTTCTGGTTTGCTATAATGCCTATATATGCATATGAAACCCTATTGGGGTTGTGATTGCCATGGCTTTATGACTCGTTATCGAGTCTCATTGCACTTGTTTGCATGTTCTAGGAAGTGACGGTGGTGCACGACGTTCGTTTAACGACGGTGCATGAAACATCACCTACTTGAGTGGTGAGTATACTACTCACTTGAATGTTACAATGTGGCTTTGCTATATGTGATTTTGATGCCTTGAAGGCTTATTTGGCTATTGAAATTGATTGAGGTGAGGGTGTACTTGACCGCCCTCACCCCTTGTGATACCGTTAATGACTGATTACCGTTTTACTGAAATACTGCACTTGCTATATGAGATATTGAATTCCATTCATGGAAAACTGATTTGGTGTCGTTTGAACGAATATCCAACGGCCTTACTGTATTACTGAGCTCAACCCCGTAGGTAGTCAATTGAATCGAGCCGGCGAGGGTTTGGTCGTGAAAATTGACATGCCACGGGGACTGTACTGGGGAATCTTGTAGTAATGAGACTCTTGATTCCGGTAAACTCGAGTATTACCAAAAGCTACTGATTGAAGTGCGGGCCCGGTTGGGGTATGTTTGGTGGAAGGGATGGGAGTGAAGTGGGTTCTACGGTTGGTACTCATAAACGTTGACGGAGAGTCAATGAGATTGGATCAAGAATGTAAGCGTGGAAATGGGCTCTTGAGAGCCGTCCGTATCCTTTTACTGATTTGTTTTATCCCTTAATTGTGTACTTGAAATGAAAGGTTATGCTTAAGTGATCTTTGTTGCTTATGTGGTAGTAACTCACTGGGCTTAAACTCATTCCGTTCCATTTGTTTTCCTTACAGGAAATGGCCACTTTTGGAAAAGGTTGTGTTAGTTGGTTGTCAAGTTGAGCCCATGTAAATGTCTTTTGAATAGCTCTTTGAATGAAACCCTAATGTGTATTGGGTTCAATTTCTTTTGATTGGCAAACCGAACATGTATATCCATGATGAATCGTTTCGATATGCCGCTTTGGCTTTTGGCTTGTAAATGTTACATTTCAATGTATATGTGTTTGGTTGACATTTGGTTGGATTTCGGATTAACTCGTATTTCAAACGGCGAAAGAAAAATTTCTGGCGGGAATGTACAGGGCCAAATCCGGCCAGGAATCCGGCAAGAAACTGGCCGGATTGTCGGCTGGATTGCCTTGGGATTTTTTTGAAAATCCGGCCTTGCTCACTGGACAGTATCCGGCCAAGAATCCGGCCGGTAATCCGGCCAGATTCCGGCCGGATTCTGCTGTGCCAGGTCACTATTCAACGTTTTCGTTTTCAATTTTTTTATTTTGGTATTTGTGGCTTGTCCGAGCGCACTTTTACTTTCCCGAAACGTTCTAGATCGCGTGTAACTGCTCGTTAGTCCTGGCGAGAGTTGGGCAGGCAGTCCGCTAACCCCTTTGGTTCGCCTTGGGGGAAGGTGGGGCTGTTACAGACACCAATTCTTTAAAAACATAGCAAAATAAGCATGCACATTTGGTAACAAGTAAGTGTTCCCAGGCCTCTACTTCTAGCTTCAGAATGGATCTTGATCGACATTAAATGGCTCATTCAGAAGCCTATGAACCTGCAAATCCAATTGTTTAACAGTCATTTTTTCAACAGCCCTTAGAATTAGTTCAAAATATGGATAAAGCCAATAGTTCCTAAATTTACTATTTCTTTTCTCCTTTTCACACCAGCTACCCTATTTCTCCAAGCTTGTGCTCTCTAATAGGGGCAAGATTGTTTGGTATGTCCTAGACTATGACAAAAATAGCAGGCAGTCTTAGGCACTTTTTGAGAGCTTGCTTCTGGAGCAATAGCTTGCACTTTAATTTTCTCAACCGTTCCAGTAGCATGGACATTTACATTTTTTTCAATAACTTATATAGGTAGCATATACAAGAACAACAAGTCAAGATATGAAATAGCAGAAAGAATAAGATAATATATGAATAAAATACATACATGAATTCAAAACTTCCATTGTCTCATTTTGTGAAGACATACCGGTGTCCCTAAGCTCATTTGTCTGTTGTAATGAAAATAAGATTAGTTGTGTTATAGAGTAATCTAGGGACATTTAATGAATAACAATCATACTAGTAGTTGAATTAGCATTATCCTGAGTTTCTTTGGTAGTTAATGAGCAAGTTTTGAAATTATGACCAAGAATTTTGCATTTTTTGCACCTATTGGTGTTGAAAGATGGTCCTCTTCTCGTGCATTTTGCATTTTCAGATCCAATGATCTTAGGGCATTTTCTCTTGGTATATCCCTTTTTCTTGCAATAGGTGCACATCATTTGCATAGTTCCCTTCCTAAATAGTCATGTACATCTCTTTGACTCAGTCTGTGACTCATCATTTGCATAGTCCCTTTTTCTTTGGTGCACAAAGGGGGTTTTGTAAGATTTTTTCCAATTGTTAGGTCCATTAATTGGATCAATAACTAGCTCATAAGCCGTCAGATATGCAGCTCTTGTGTAACATGGATGTACAAATTTCTCTGGCTTATTTTTGGTCAAAAGAATGCAACGTAGAAAATGTCTTTTTAGATCTACAACAAATGTGCCTCCATACATGTGTGTAAACTCAGACTTATCATCATCAAACCATCTTGCAATATTTTCCTTTGCATCATCTTTTGCTTTTTCAAGTTTTTTTTTTTTATAGAATTTTTGGATAGTCATCCATTCTGTCTTTGTCCTTAACCTTTTCATAAGATATATCATAATGTTCTCGAGCATACCAAGGATGGGCTTTTCTCTTGCTTCTAATATGATAGAATTAAAACTTTCACACAAGTTATTAAGGAGAATGTTACATTTGGATGAGGTCCTAAAATGTGACCTCGACCAATGGTGTGGGGATGTATTGTCCAATAGCCATTGGTGAGCTTTTTCATTGTACTTCCTCAATGCATCCATTTTACTCCCAAATTTATTCATATATGCAGATCGGACACAAGTTCAAAACATGCCTTTTAATGTCTTACATGGATGAAATTTCTTAAAGTTATTGTGGAAATATCTAACACAGTGCCTGTGCTCCACACCTAGCAGAAGATCTTGAATTGCTAAATCCAATCCCTATCACACAACATAGAAAAAAATATTCAAAGACCTGTGATTAGTAATGAAGATGAAGGAAAGGCATATGAACTACCTTTTGCCTATCACTAGAATTGCAAATGAATCGAGCCGCTAGTGAGCCGATCACGAGTGGCTCGAGTTCGACCTCGACTCGAACTTGGTCAACATTGAGCTCAAAAATACTAAATTTGTTAATTCGCCAGTCAGTTCGAGCTTGATTAAATATACATATATATATATATATAATTTTTTTATTTTTATTTTAATAGTAAAATTACATATATATCTATAATATTTTATTATTTGTTAAGAAAAATTATTATTTTATTTATTTTTTTAAAATAAAATAATTTTTTTTTATTTTTTTAAGTTCGAGCTCGAGCTCGAGCTTGACATTTTGAGCTCATCGAGCTTGAGCTCGAGTTCAAGTTTCGTAAAATTATATCGAAATTTGACTCGACTCGATTCATTTGCACACCTACCTATCACTGATAAATGTCCATTTTTTTGTTCATGGATGCTGAGATCGTATTTCAAAAATTCAATGAACCACTCTAGGAGCTCTTGTTCTCAACCTCAACTATTACATATGCAATAAGATAAATGCAGTCATTTGCACTATTTCTACATCTGTCAAAAGTATTCTCTGATGTGATCCTCTTAGGTGGCAACCATCAACATAAAGTACTAGTCTACACCTAGTCTTGAAGCCTTTTTTCAAGGCTACGTAACAAATATAAAGCTTTTGGAATCTTTCCTTTCGAATGACCTCATCTACCTCTACCTCCATATGAACTATGAAACTTAGATTTGATATTAATAATTCTTCACAGTAGTTCCACAGTTTTGTATCTTGCTGCTCGTAGTTGCTTTGAATCAAAATTTTGCCTTTTCCGAGTGTCTTGTATACTTGCTCCTTGGTAATACGCACATTTAGCTCCTGATATACTTTTTTTGTTAAACAAAAACCATATAACCTTCCTATTCAATCTCAAAAACTCCATATAATATCCAACTAAAAATCTTGAGTTGGCATGCTTGTGATAGAAAGTCATACCACAAGCATGTTCTGGCCCATGGTTCTAATTACAAAAGCTTCACAATCCGACTCCTTTGTAGCATAAGTGAACCATGCTTCACAGTTCCAAAGTTCTATACATAGTTATTAAACACGTCCTGGTCCGACGGTCGAACCGATCAATCGGCCATTGGGCCGGACTGGGTTTTAAATTAGATCGTTTGAGCAAGCAAACTGTTGACTAGTCAATGACTCGACGGTTCGATCGGATTAAACTGAAAACTGGCCGATTTTGTCCACGAACCGGGTTTTGTGGAAAAATTTTGTTAACTTTGCTAGAATTCAAACCTTGGACCTTTGACAAATGCTATAACATGCTTACCACCAGGCTACTTCGCCATATATTAATAGAGTAGTTTTCTTATAATATATAAACGTTTTGTCAATTTTATTTTTTTTAGTTCTCTAAAACAAATTTATTTGGGATCTTTTAATAAAAATTTATGACCCCCCAAACTCTATAAGTTATAAAATGGATTTAAAAAATAACATATTATATAATTCTTTTTAAAGACAAATATTATTTTTAATAATTTTTTGCACTTAAAATTCGTAAATAAGCTAGAAAATTACACTAAACATAGATAAAATTTTACACTTAAAGTTTGGTGGATTACTAAATAAATTTATGTTTTATTGATTCTCATATGAATTAATTATTTTATAGCAAATTAAATTAAAATAACATTTGCTATGGCATTATTTATTACAATTTATATCATATATTTTATATCAAAAATTATGAAACATAATATTTAAATATATTTACTGACCCACCGGTTCAACCACTCACCCATTGGTTGAACCAGTGACCCGTTGACCCATCTCTTTTACCGATTCCTTTCCGAATCGGGTTTAATAGCTATGGTTGTATATTTTACTATTGTTGGAGTGAAAACATGCACACACTAAACTAGTAAAACGTAAAAAATGAGTAGACAATTTCCGAGAAAGTAAAGAAAAGTGATGTGGAGTGTGGACCGTGACAAGTTGACAACTTAAAAAATTGGATAATTCCCACCAACACCACGTTCTTAACTCCGGCATCGTCCAAATTATCTGTCCCTGTCCGGCCCCAGACGAACAAAAGCCCACTGTGCGAAATCAAAACAGACAGCCTACAAAAGTCATGGTCAATCTCGTCAGCCTTCCAGAGTTTATTCCTTATAGAAATGTTCTTCCATGGATGACGGTTTTTACATGGTCAAATTCATTTTGAAGAATGGATTATGGATACAAAAATTGGCTGGCACACTAATTTGATTTAAATTAAGAGGCAACATTATTATATACACTGATAGTTGTTTGCGGTTGAATATATGATACAAAAATAAAATTTAGATTTTAAATTCACATTTTATATTTATATCATATAGTATAAACAGTAAAAGTGCATACGTTGGTAGTACAAATAAAATTAATCTTTTTATTTAATGAGATTCCATTGTTTTAATTAAGAACAAACAACCATTAAGTCCCAATAATACTAGTACATTTTAATAGACACGTATGACACAAGCACTTGAATCTTTTGGCAATCTAAGTAAAAAAAAAAAAAATCTTTTGGTAATCCCACTGCATTAAATTGCATTAAATTCTTGTATTATCACACCATGTACGAACAAATATATGGTACAGATATTTTACAACCACCACATTAAGCTTCATGACGTTTCGTTAAGATATCAAGCAGACGATTTCACAAAATCTTTATACTTTCTTTAATGGTACGTAAATAAGTTAATTGAAAAATGAATCATATTATCCGATATTTATATTGAACTCGTTTAAACTTGGTTTATAAACAAATATTTTAATTTTAAACTCGATCACAATTTGTCTATGAGTGCTACTCCTTCCGTTCCACTTTGATAGTTCTGTTTCTTTTTTCACACAGTTTAAGAAAAAGTAGTTAACTTTGTTGGAAAAGTAAATTTAGGCTCCGTTTGATAAAACTGAATCTGAATTCTGAATTCTAAATTCTGAATTCTGAATACTGAAACAATTAATTTGCTGAATATTAAGCACTGAAAAGAGATATATGAATATCTGAATCTTAATGCTGAACATATTTATACTGTTTGATAAACATTTATAACTTAATGCTTAATAAGCTAAATTGTACAATTTTGCCCTTCTATCTTTTAATCCAAAAAGGAAATAGAACCTATGATTTAATTAGCTTAAAATTGTTAGGTATGAAAATGACAATATTTATTTTTAAATCAAAGTAATATAAAAGAAGAAATATATTATGGAAAAGTCCAAATATCGGTGCAAATATATTTTTAAATCAGAGTTTGATAAGAAAAGTCCAAATATAAGCAAAAGGAAGCTGCAATAAACAAGTTTTAAATTCACACCAAATTATATAGAAATTTAATTACTTCAATGGAAAAATGTTGACGCTACCTTGGAAATAATGAATTTGAGATCGGTGAGTACGGTAGCAATAAAAAAAATTGGGAGGAAAAAAATGACAAAATTATGAAAGAGTAGAAAGATGGAAAAAAATAAGGAGTAGACAGATGTGAGTAGCATGGAGAAATTGTAAAAAAGTCATTAAATAGGGAGAAAATAGAAGTAGAAAGCCATTCGACAGAGAATGTCAGGTTGTTTAATTAGATAAGGATTTTGGATAGAGAATATTAGATTGTTTAATTAGATAAGGATTTTGAATGTAATTAACAAACAAGGATAGATTTGGTAGATAAGATAAAATAGTTGAAGTAAATCTCTTGATTCTTATCAAATTAAGCATTCAGTTACAATTCTTGTGCTGAAAAAAATACATACAAATTCAGCACCACTTAATAAGTTCAGCAGAAAAAATTTTATTTATCAAACACCCAAAACATTTGAATGTCTGAATGAATTCAGTTTCAGCACTTTTTTATGTTATCAAACAGACACTTAGATTGCTATTTTTTTAAAATACGCTCACATTAAATAGAGTACAATTTTATGAGAACTTGAATTGATGGTAAAAAAAGAATCAACTCTCATTAAATGGGATAGGTTTATATTAAAAATAACTTACATTGAATAAGGGCATTTTAGAAAAATTAAAATACAACTACATTCTTCAATTGGAAAGTGGACTACAATTTGGGACAGACGAAAAAGGAAAACAGGACTATCAAAGTGGGATGGAGGGAGTATAAATTTTTTGAACTTTTTGAGTGGTTAAAAGTTTGTTTTAGTCTGATTCATGAAATAAATAAATAAAACTTGAATGCACTTTCAAATTGGTTAAAATAAACACACAAACAGGCATGAACGGATCTAGAGCTGGACGCACTTTCAAATTGGTTCGTCAAGTCACTAATAACTTTAGTAACTTCAGTAGTATAAACTGGCATCTATACCATATATAAAGAGAGAAATGGGGCTTTGAGGTAAATATTTTTGTCACTTTATATACTTTTAATTTTACCCTCATTAAAATCACTTATTATTTCACTGCCTAAATATAAATTGATAAAATAACTACCTATAACTATTTTTAACCATAGTTAATCTAAACAAATCTTAACAATATGACTGTCTCTAACTCTCTAAATATTGTAACTACTAAAACCATCATTTGATGGGTAAAAAGGTTAAAATACCATAGTTTGCTTTATTAATGAAAATTTTATATAAAATTAATCTGCCAAAAAAGCATTTATAATTGCACATGTATCGCGTGTGTCTTTAGTACCAGTATTTATAATGCAATCGTAAGTTTTAAACCAATTTACTTATAAATTCACTTTTATACTAAATTTATGCCAAAACATCCAATGTTATACACATTACACAACTGCAACTAAAGAGACTTGTTGGATCGCATGGCAATGTAAAAGCTGCTTCATCGCAATATAGAAGAAACTCACAAAGAAATATGTAGAGAATTTGATGCATGTTATGAAACAAGCACAAATGGACGTGGATGTCCGTTTAGTTCTCCCCAAAGAATTGATATATGTATTTTTACCCTAGATTAATAAGATACACTTATCTCTTCGTTTCATGAAACAACTCAATTTTATCATCTTGATGTATGAGTATTAAAGTCACTTCATGTATCATTTATCTTACTCTACCTATAAATAGAGGTTGTTATTCTAACTTCGTTTGTAACTTTGAGAATTGTGAACAAACTGGCGAATGCGAGTATAACTTTCTCTCTATTTCTTGTATACTTTTATAACTCTCTCTTATGTTTTATTATTCTATTAGTATAATTCAATATACGACCACTATAAACCATTACTAACCAAATATATATTAGCATTAGTTTCACAATAACGCAAATTGTATAAACATGTAAACTAAAATAACTCAGTTTTACTACCAAGCCACTACCAATCAAAAATATATTAGTATTAGTTTCACAATAATGCAAAAAAATCATTGTCAACCAAGTATTTATTAGTCTTAATTTGACAATAAAGCAAATTGTATAAACACACCAACCAAGTATATATTAGTATTGGTTTTCACAATAATGCAAAAAAATCACTAGTGCCAACCAAATATATATATACACATATATATATATATATATATTAGTGTTAGTTTCACAATAATGCAAACTGTATAAACACGTAAACTAATACTACGCCGTAATCTAAAAAGTTTCCTTAGACTGTGTAATAGAAAGAAGTAACTATAGAAGGAAATTTCCGCTCTCCCGTCCCCTTACTATGTATGTCCCCACCCAGAGCCAGAGGAGGCTGCTGTATTTATATTGCCGATATTCAACTGCAATTCAACTGCTCTCTCTTCTTCTTCATTGGACTGTACCCAAAAAGAAAAAAAGGCAGATCACGGAAGAGCAAGGGAGATACTGCGGAAAAAGGGGAAGAAAATGTGTGGGATTTTTGCGTACTTGAATTATAACGTCAACAGAGAACGCCGTTACATCTTGGAAGTGTTGTTTAATGGCCTGCGCCGTCTGGAGTACAGAGGCTATGATTCCTCCGGTATCTCCATTGATTCTTCTTCATTCAAAACTCCGGCAGGCTCCGGTTCGAACTCGAATTCCAATGTTGCCCCTCCTCCTCTTGTCTTCCGGAAAGAAGGGAAGATTGAATCTCTCGTCAAATCCGTTTACCAAGGTGTGATGGGTTTTCTGATAGAATGTTATCTGTTTTTTCTGAAAAAATGAGAAAGTTTTATGTATTTACTTTTTTTTAGCTGTAATATTTGGTGATCTTGTGTCTTTTAAGCATTGATCTGGGAAGGTTGTACTAGTTTTATTTCAAAATTTTTGACTTTTTAACTAAATTGATCAGTAATTTCGTAGATTTTTTGTAAACTAAGAAAATGGAAGTAAAAATATTGAAAAGGAAATTTAGAATTGCTGATGTGTTTTACTTGTTGGGCTTAAAGTTTAGAGCAATAAGTTTTACATGGAGATCATGGGTTTTTTCTTTCCCTTCAATATTTTGTTTATTTTTTTTTTGATGATTTTCTTTTATTCATTTTTACCTGCAAATTTATGTTTTCAGTATTCATTTTCTTGACCAGTACATTGCTCGGGATTTAGGCCGGATTGATTAGTATTTTTTTTTCCCTAAATGTAGAGAAGAATTATGTTAGATGAGTTTGATTTTTGTGATTGCAGAGGTTGCTGAGACAGAGTTAAATTTGGAAGAACCATTTGCTATTCATGCTGGCATTGCACACACTCGATGGGCTACGCATGGTGAGCCAGCTCCAAGAAATAGTCACCCTCAGAGCTCTGGTGCTGGAAATGATTTTCTTGTTGTCCACAATGGCATTATCACGAATTATGAGGTTTCTCATTTCCCTAAATTTCTATTCACTCATGTTCACTGCACAGTTAGTTGTTTGATTGTTTCAAATTAGTGCAGTTTCATGAAAAAGATGCCTGCTTTTGCTCTCTTGGCTGATGTTTTATCATGAGTACCTTTAATTTTTGGATTAAAGAGTCATTTCTCACACGTCCTGAAGCTGCTTTTCTTCTGCACTGTTATCATTAGTGATAATGGTAGGTTCGTCCAACGAAATGACAGTTGTAATGTGAAATCTAAATATTGGAGTTCAAAAAGTGAAACAAAGTAATATTTTTAAATTAGCATATATATTAAGTTCATGAAATATGAAATAGGCTTCTTTGTTGAGGATTTTTCCCATTACCGCAATTTGTCATTGAGGGCCTGCAATCATGTAGTTAGTTAATAGAGTTAGTAATCGTTATTGTACACTTTATAGTTGCAAGGTCAATAAGCGTCTTTGAGTGGTTATAAATTTCTCATCTTTAATCCGTTTAGACTGATATGAGTGTGAGTTCTTTCACTCTCATGCATTGAACGTGAATATTACATGATTGATAGCCACAGCAGACATATGATGCTTTTGGTAGCTCAGTGTAGACTGGTGGATGGTAAAAGAAGTCAAAGTAGTGAGAGGATGGAGTACACTCTATAAGAATACAGAAAAGATATCAGTCCAATAAATTGTTTGAAACAAAGGCATTGGAGATTTTCAGAAGTTAGATTTCTTGAGAAATTGTAGAGTTTTTCACTAGAAGTTTCTAGATGTGTCTATGCTTGTGTTATTAGCAGCTGAATTTGTATTGCTCTATTAATGTCTAAAAGTGGCATGTCAACTTCCCGCATGTAAAGGAACCATTTTGCACTCCAATAATCCCTTGATTCATTGTCTTTATGCTGGCAGCCTCTGCTTTCTATGGGCTTGCATTTTCTTTGTTCGGTTATGGTGTGATTTTATTGCTAGTGACATAGAGTATACAAAATGAACTTTGCGCTGTTTCTGAAGATATGAGATTGTAGTTGTTCAAATTATTTTAACATTTTACTCCTTTGATAACTTTGTGATATGCTGCAATAAATCATTTTTGTCATCCTTGCTTTCACCTTTAAAATGTCTTTGAAGCATTCCCTTTCATATATTTCTAGGAAAGAATAGATGTAGAGTCTTGTCTGTACCTTTTATTTATAAGTTTAGTCTCCGATCTTCATTGAAGAAGCTCCTTGTTTGCAGGTACTAAAAGAGACCTTAGTTCGACATGGGTTCACCTTTGAATCTGATACAGATACGGAAGTCATTCCAAAGCTTGCTAAATTTGTTTTCGACAAAGCAAATGAAGAAGGTAAGGTCTCCTTGATGAATGCGAATAATTTGCACCATGTAGTTCCTCTTCTATTCTATTGGTTATCTTTTTTGTCCTGTTTTATTTTTATTTACGATTTAGTCTTCTTGGCTATGCTCGTAAATGTCTTTGACTTTTTTCATTTTGTCCTGTTTTATTTTCCTTTGACTCGACCTTTCAGCATCATGCTAGTAAATGTCTTGTGGTTGTTGATGTCAACTTTGGTCAAGATGCTGCATTCAATTCCATGTACATCTGTCAGTCTTAAGGAATATTGGTTTGGGGAAGCCATGCTTTCTTTGTTTCTCTACATTTTCTTCCCTTTTGGCGCAGTTTATGGACACAAATGTGGAATTAGTCTTTTACTCTTTTTATTGTAAGCAAATTATTTGAAGACTGATCTAGGTAGTTAAATTTGTTGCCATTGAGTTTTTGGTCATTTCTGAAAATTTATACAATTGATACATGTTGTTTGTATTATGGCTTTACTAATGGAAAATCTAATGCTTCATCAAGTTAGCTAGAGATGTTGAGAAATGTTTGGTGAACTTTCTATGACTTTTAAGTAGCTGGTTGTTTGCACCTGATAAGGATTGAGTTGGTAGGTGATACGAAGTAAAATCTGAAGAGCTCTGCTGCTGAATAGTGTAGTGAAAAGAATGAGGTCATGGGGAACTTTTAGTTTTTATTTTTTTTGCCTATGAAAGATCACGAGATTTCATTTACTCCACTACTTAATGATTATCTTAACCCCTATGAGAAACTAACATGCAGTCAAGTGATGTAGCTGTTAAATTATTACACCATACCATATTATTGGTTTTCTATGTTACACCTGTTATGTGATTGATTGAATATGTTCCCACACATGTTATGTGGGTTATTTCTTGTTTGCTTGGTCTGCAGGTGCTATGTTTCAGATAATGGACAAAAAGAGAGAAGCTGAACTACACCACATGTCTTTACCACTTTGGTTGATTTTGATAGGCGACATGCAGAATCTAAATTAAATAAGATTTGACACTACATTGTTGTATCTGGCTGTTAGTACCATGAGAGAATTTTTTAAATAAGTTAGCTGAAAAGACATTAGAAAAAGGAAAAAATGTAAATGCTAAATTTTGAGTATCTGCAGCTGATCCCTTTTTGTGGTTGTTGTCCCTCTTCAAATTCTTGGTTAGGTTATTTGGTTTTATGTCAAGGGGGAATTTGCAAACTGATAATTTAGATTTAGATCATGAGTGAATTGTTTGATAGAGGCTACGTAATCTGACGTCATATGGTGCGTCAGTTCATTTGGTCAGATTCTTGCCCTGGATGGTATACCTCTGTATTTGGACATCTGTTCCTCGTCGCTTTCCCTGTTGGAACTTGCCCTGAGTTTGCATTTCATTTTTTTTCTTCATGCATTTAAAATTGATTTTTACTATGAGAGTTTGACAGATAATATCATAAGTGTGTTGACTTACATCTTTTGCCAAACTTTTGTTGTCTTTTTTTGGTAAAGAAACTGGACACGTTGATTTTAGCTTTATTTCTCTAAAGCATATTTATGTAACCTGTAATGTAATCATTATTTGAATGTTTTGCTTCAGGTGATCAAAGTGTGACTTTCAGTCAAGTTGTGCTCGAAGTGATGCGGCATTTGGAAGGAGCTTATGCTCTTATATTCAAAAGTCGACATTATCCAAATGAATTAATTGCTTGTAAACGTGGTAGTCCATTGCTCCTTGGTGTAAAAGTAAGTATATGTATTTTGGATTTTGACGAGTAAATTTTGATCCTGCACAGTGTGCTTGGTGAACTATTTGTTGATAAATCTTTGTTCTGTTAATATCGTCTTGGAGTTCACAATTTTACGCAACAAAAACTTATGTATACAACTTTTAGGACAATGAATATCAGTTACCTGATCTGATATTATTAATTCATTTGAAATGTGAGATGAAGTTATCCTGTTAATCTTTTCTTACTGTCTTCAAGCAGCAAAGCAGTATTACTGTTTTCTTTTTCTTCTTCTTTCTTTTCAAGGTCTTGGACGCAAATGAAATGGAACTCTTCAAATAAATTCAATGGACTGCTAGTTTTGGGTCATCATTTGAATTGCCATATTAGATTGGAAGTTCAAGTAATCATTATGTGTTAGACAGCAAATAATATGTCAATAGTTATAGGAAAGCACATATTACCTATTTTTCTAGGAAAGATGCTGTAAGAGAACTGGAAACACTTTAGAGTTCATCTTTATGTTGGTGATAAAAGGTGAGAAATTGTTATTGATTACAGTGATGTGTTATATTTCTCCTTGATTTTCCTTGGCCCCCAATATATAGTCCCTGTATATTCCTTAACCATTTACTGCTCATTGAACTCTTGCTTGATTAATCTTCATTTTCTTCTCTAGCAGATAACAAGGTTATGATAAGCTCACATTCTGCTTTTTACTTCTAAATTTTCGGTCTTTAAATTCCTTGGCCTCTTAATATTTCTTTCCCAAATTTGTCTGATTGTTCCAACCAATATAAAAACACTAGAGGACTTACCCTAGAGATAATTATTGTCTGCACAAAGTGAAGATCTGTTGCCATTTCACACACTTGCTGAGTTTGTCTACTTTAGCACTACTAAATGAGACATATCTATTCCCAATCATGCACTTTATCCACAAAATGAATTTGTAAAAATACATAAAACAGTTTGCCTTGACATTAGGTGCTCCATGGGGATGACAGAGGGAAATTGGAAAAATAAAAAGGAGATACAGATATTTAAACATGATTTTGTTGCCCTATTCTTCTCCATGTTGATGACCTGTTTTTTTTGTGAATGAATTTGCAAGCAGGACCTTGAAGATGAGGGCAGCATCGGAGCATCATTTAATGATGCAAAATTTCTTTCAAACAATCAGCAACCCCGGGAATTGTTTTTTGCAAGTGATGCAAATGCACTTGTTGAACACACAAAAAAGGTTTTGGTAATCGAGGATGGGGATGTTATTCATCTAAAGGTATGTTATTCTTCAGTAGTTAAATTGATTTCCCAGTTTAGTATATGTATATGTATATTTTGATATTAACTTTTTGGGAAATTTTGATGGATGGTTTTCACATGCATAGATAATGGTGTTATGCACATATGGCATTTCTTCATGACATGCAATATTTGTATTGTATGACCATTGTGACTTTCACTATTCAGGATGGAGGTGTGTCTATTTTTAAGTTTGACCATGCCAAGGGTAGATGTGGTGGCACTCTTGCTAGGCCTGCTTCTGTTGAGTGTGCATTATCTGTTCTTGAAATGGAGGTTGAGCAAATAAATAAGGGGAAGTATAAGCATTACATGCAGAAAGAGATTCATGAGCAACCAGAATCTTTAACTACGACAATGAGAGGGAGGCTAATACGTGGAGGGGCATGCAAATCCAAGACTGTGCTTTTAGGTGGACTGAAAGATCATCTAAAGACTATCAGGAGAAGCAGAAGGATTGTCTTTGTGGGCTGCGGCACAAGTTATAATGCAGCTTTAGCGTCAAGACCTATTGTGGAAGAACTTTCTGGTACTAATTGTTAGCTGTTGCTATACTGTATGGATGATGACATCTGGTAAACTGATTCTTTCACTGATTTCTCCTGTATACAGGTGTTCCGGTTACGATGGAGGTTGCTAGTGATTTAGTGGATAGGCAGGGGCCAATATACAGGGAAGACACAGCTGTTTTTGTCAGTCAGTCTGGTGAAACTGCTGATACTTTACAGGCATTAGATTATGCTTTAGAAAATGGTGCATTGTGCGTTGGAATCACAAACACTGTAGGAAGTGCGCTTGCTAGGAAAACCCACTGCGGTGTGCATATTAATGCTGGTTGTGAAATAGGTGTGGCGAGCACTAAGGCAAGTGATTGGCACTTTGTGTTTGGCTTTATTTCCTTCTATTCTTTTTTCTTTTGGTTTTACTATTATGTGACTTGTTATGTTGTTGCCTTGATCAACAGGCATACACCAGTCAAATTGTAGTTATGGCAATGTTGGCCCTTGCTGTTGGAGGAGACATGATTTCAAATGAAGCAAGGAGAGAAGCAATAATAGATGGTCTATTAGACTTGCCGAGTATGCGTCTTGCTTGTTTCTTGCATTGCAGCTACATTCTTTAGTTTTTCTGCCTACAAATGTGTGCTTTCTAGTATTTATTTTTTGAGGTATCTAATTCTATTATATTATGCTTTTGAAAACGGTAGGCAAAGTGAAAGAGGTTCTCAAGCTGGATGAGGAAATGAAAGATCTTGCTGAGCTGCTCATTAATGAACAATCACTTCTTGTATTTGGAAGAGGATATAATTATGCAACAGCTCTAGAAGGCGCCTTGAAGGTAAAGGAGGTTGCTCTTATGCATAGTGAGGGAATTCTTGCAGGTGAAATGAAACACGGACCTTTAGCTTTAGTGGATCACAACCTTCCAATTGTTGTGATTGCTACTCGTGATGCTTGTTTCAGGTTAGTTGAATGTTTTGATAAACTAGTGGTTTTGTGTTTAGTATATCTGTTTCATAAACATCTCTTTTGCTGCAGCAAACAACAATCAGTCATTCAGCAACTTCATGCTAGGAAAGGTCGACTAATAGTTATGTGCACGAAAGGAGATTCTGCATCTGTATCAGTTGGTGGATCTTGTCGAGTAATTGAAGTTCCTCATGTTGAGGACTGTCTCCAGCCTGTACTTAATGTAATTCCATTGCAGGTAAATTGCCCACTTTTATTGGGAACCTTTTCTTGTGTTAACTATTCATTGAGTTGGATGAAGGATGATTTTGGCAGTATGGATCTTCTTTAATCTGGGAACCTAAATGCTGCTATTTTTAGGAACTTTTAGGTACCAAATTGTTAAACTATTTAATAATGATTTCAACTCTCAGAGCAGCTTGAATATTAAGCCCAAGAACCATGAAAAGTCTGCAAGCTCTGCAAGTCTTTGATTTTTATTTGTCTGGGTAAAGTAGACCATATGATCAACAGGAACTATGTTAATTTTATCCGTGCCCTAAGGTAACTGTCTTACAAAGGGAATTCAATCTCAAAGATTCTAAGGGAGCCAATAGTTGCACTCTTCTATATTTTACTGCAACACTTTAGGTTGAGTATTGTTTTTGATTGAGCGAGTGTATATACAATTGGTTATGTTGTGCAGTTGAACCTTTGATTTCCTCGTTTTGTTTTTGTCATCTTTGGAAAGAGCTATGACACATCTTGATAACTATTTGGCTTATAGTACAGGCTGTAAAATTTCTTTTATTTTGTTGGTAGACCTTCTCAAGAATTGCGGTTTTGTTTCTCATTGCTATAAAAGCTGATACTTCTGCAGATAATAATCTTTCCCTGCTCTTTCCCTGCAGTTGTTGGCCTACCATCTAACTGTTCTACGAGGTCACAATGTTGACCAGCCCCGAAATCTTGCAAAGAGTGTGACAACCCAATAGGAAAGCAGCTTAGAAAATTCCGTGGGCATCTGAATTCTTAAGCTTCATGATCAGACCGGCTGATCCAGACTTTATTCTCATCTTGGCTGACCCTGTCTCTTGCATATACCTTTTCTCCTTTCTTTATTGCTGGACAGTGCGGTCTATGGCGTCTCATTTCTTTTGCACAGATGATTTGACTTGCTGTTAGGAAAGCCCCATGTACTCTCCTTGTATGATGCAGCAAAGATAGTTTGTCTACTAGAAGTTCCTTTTCCATTCCCCAGGGAAGAAGAACTTTTTAATTTAACTTTGTTCGGAGTCCTTGGTTTTAGTTTGTGTGGATGGTAGGTGCAAACCGGGTTGTAAAATCTCAACTTTCTATGTAAAATATCTTGAGAAGCTTAGCAAGTTTTACATGTTTTTTTGATCATTCGTGAAAGACTTGATGATCAAGGTGGAGATAATGCTCGTGTGATTGTATAGTTTCAAGTCCACAAGTAATGCTGCTTGTTCGTTGCCCATTTGTGCTATCATCTTTGAAGGGTCCTCCTGCGCAGCTCATTAGTTTGCCTCTTTTGCTGTGCACTAAAAATGGAGGCGTTTACTGATGGCAACTGCGTGTGGTTTGAATGCTACATGAAGTCAACTTTCCCTTTCAGGTCATCGGAAAGTAGTGTTCACCTACAATAGCACGAGCCACTGTGATTTTTAGATGGTGTAGAATGGAGCTTTATGCTTACAAAATGACTTTTAGATGCTTGGCTATTTACTGCTTGGTTAGAAACTCTTAAAGAGTCTAGAATTTTGAGTCCACTAGGGATTGGTTTGTACCTAAGTGATTATTCGAACAAAAAAACTTAGCCCACAATTTTTTTGATCCCAATCAAATTGGTTGAGTTATTTTGAGAAGATAAATTTGCAGCAAAATTTCTAAAACTCGTTTGCAATATTAGCACAATAAAAAATGATTTATCAGGCCAAACAAACATTATGTGGGATTCATAAAGGTTAACACATATTACATGCACGCATCGACCGCACAAGTTATTTCAACGACATGAACTCAATGTAAAAGATAATTCTAATTCTTTTTTTTGTCCTATGTATTTTTTTATTTTAATAAAACCAGCAAACACATCACAGTCATATAATTTTCATCTTGACAGTTGTTGCATTCATTTATAGATGTCCTGCTAATTATTGCATTCATTTATAGATGTGAAGTGGAGCCTCAAACAGCAAATTGACAAGTATAGCCAATTAAGCTCTATCGAGAAACTATTAGTGAATCGTTTACACATATTGTATTATTTTTTTAAAGGGATAATTTCAGAAACCTCCCCTGAGGTTGTATGAAATATCACCTAGCTCTCCTGAACTTTTCAAAATCTCACTTAACACCCTTGAAGTGATAGTAGGGTCATATGCTAATATCAAAGGTGATGAATTGTCAATAATACCCTCATATTTAAATTTTCTAAACTTGTTTTTCTTTCTCTAAATGTCAATGAAATATAGGATTTAATCAATGAAATATTCAGCGCATTTGGAGAAAAATAGTTGCATGTTCTTTGTTTCCTTTTTTTTTTTTGTGTTTCACAACTTTATTTATTTATTTATTTATTTGTTCCTATTCATGTAGAGCGCAAGAGAAATAAAGTAACTAAAACTCCGAACTGCAGTTTTTCAAATTCTGAGTTTTTTATAATAAAATTTTCATATTTCATGCCCATAAAAAAAGTCCGTTTATTTTGAGTAAATTCTCTATATGATATTGAAGTTGAATTTCATCTATTGCTGAGTTTTTTTGGCTCAAATGCATGATTTTTACATGCTAATTGCCTTCAATGCTATGGAGGGTTTTATTTATAGAAATGGTTTAAAAAATATATGCTTTTACTGTCTCTCTCTACCAAGGTTTGTAAAATCGGGATCCTACGTAGGATCGATTTTAGTTTCACAGAATCGGATCGTATGATCGTAAGATTCCACCAAAAGTTTCTAAATTTACTAAATTAATGAATTTCAGATTTATATACCATTTTGTACATTCTAAAAGATATCAAATAAATAAGTTACTCATAAATATATAGTATTTTTTACTTGCTGTCTGATAAGTAATAAATATATAGCATTTTTCTTTTCACAATTATAGCCATTGCAAAGTAATACTATGAGAAAAGCCAGGCTAAATGTTGATTTGAGCTGAAAATTTAGAAGAAATTAGATTTTTCAAACTTGTTAACAAAAAGTTCAAAAGCATACGTCCACGGCAGCCCATCTTTCTGGTCTAAATAGGAAAATTTGGGCAATTAATGCACCTTTCTAGCTTAAGAACAAAAATAAAGGCCAGGAAATCATAAGTTCGAGTGACACCCAATATTTTTCGACTGAAGGAATGAACTTCTTGGACACAAAGCCACCTTACAACCCTGTCTAAGAAGAAGAAAAAGTTATCTGCTGAAATAAAGTTCTCAAGATATCAGAAACTCAATCTTGCATGAAATGCTTAGCTATTGCAATCAATAGTAAGCAAACAATAATCTATGTGAGCTGAAGCACTCTTGTAACAATGAAGGTTGGTTGGTTGGAGTTGCAGCGGTGGAGAAGAAGTGAAAACTGAAAAATGAAGGTTGAAATGAAGAATAAAGAAACGAGTCAACGACAGATGACTGAGCAGAGGAGAAGAATATGAGCTTTTTTGACTTTTTGAGGCAAAAATTGTTAAAAAATTGCAATTAAAAGCTGCAATTCTTTGATAAATTACAAACCTACCACAAATATTTTCATTTACTTGCAAAATGGAGTCTCGTATTTCACAAATTTGCAAAAAATTGTAGGATCGTACGATCCTACCGATCCTATGTAGATTAATACAATTTGCGACTCTGAATACGATCCGAATCGATTTTGGTTATCCGGATCATAGGATCGTACGATCCTAATAACATAAAATCTTATCAATTTTCATCCCCTCACTTTTAAGATGGTTCCAATTTAGTACTTTTTTTCCTTGGTTTGTAAAATGTTCATTTTTCTATAGCCTAAGGGTAGTAAAGGCACTAAAATAATCTCTCTCCTCAAACATGAATTTTTTAATATTACTTTTGGTTAGAAGGGTGACAATGTTACCAAAATGTCAATTCGAGGGGTGCTAAGTGAGATTTTGAAAACATCAAGGAAGCTAAGTGATATTTCATGAATCCTCAAGGGAGGTTTCCGAAATTATCCCTTTTTTAAAACATTCACACACGTTGTAACCTTCCAGAAATTATTGAAGGCAAGTATCCAATGGATGATTCATGAATAGTGTCTCAATAAGCAAACATTTTCTTGTAACCAATATCTACAACCAATAAATCACCACCGCTTCAATAGCTTCATCATCTATCAATCTTGGCCACTTTATTAAAGTTGCATATAATAATAACAAGGGTTAAGGTATAGCCATCATACAGAAAAGCCCCATGTGATTTCATATCATACATGTCGGTACCCCATGGTTTGAATTATTCTGAAAAGTCGACGAAAATCGTCAAATGTACGGCGTTTGTATTAAACGCACCGGAAAGGTGCGTGTTTCTTGCGAAAAATAGATTTCTATCACAGACTTTCACCTGATATGCCTATTTTACCCTTCATCTACCAAATTGCTAGTTGACCCAAAACCAAACATACACCAAAATAGCAGAAACACAAGCCATCTGTGCCAAGAAAACAAAACCAGATCAAAATCAGATTGAATAACGAGATACTAATAGGGATGATAGAGCTGCGGCGAAGGCTTCTTACATGGAGTCCTTGCCCTCTCTTTCTTTCCCTGTCCACCCATTACTCCAAAGCCTTCAATAAGCTCCGAAGTCCCATTATTTCTTTCACGATCTCGGCGACTGTAGAGTCCGTGATTGAAAAGCAACTAACGGCCAGGGAGAGAAGGCAACTGAGGAACGAGAGGAGAGAGAGCAAGCCCGCTTACAACTGGAGAGAAGAGGTGGAGGAGAGGCTCGTCAAGAAACCCAAGAAACTCTAGGCTGAAACTAGTCATGTAACATTGCCAGCATTACTTGAGACAATATGCAAATGCACAGATAAACTTACCACCAGATGGTGAATTGCGCTTAGATCGCTTAAGCTTTTTGAGCTGGACCAGGGATTCCATAAAAAGCTTCATCCTTTGAATCTCCAAATCCTTGGCAAACTGCATTCTCTGCTTCTCCAACTCAACCATTTGCCTCTGTTTCGCCTCCTCTACTCTCTCATATATGTCTGCAAATCCCCCTATCGTCTCCGCCAACTTCCTATACCCTTTTGCCGCCACCTTCCCCGCGGCCCTCCTCCTCTTTTTCCTCCTCATCCCACCCGACCCCAGTCCAACCGCGGCAGCACTTGACGTATCAGACTCTTCCTCATCCTCATCCTCCTCCGCCACCGCCGTAGCAGCTGCTGCCATCGCCGAGAAGTTCCTTCGGAAAACCGCCTCCTCTCCCATCGCCACGCTTCTTGGACCGAAGAGCTCAATCTTGATAACCTCGCTTTGTTGGGTCCACAATGGTGGAGTCTCGGGTCAAGACACTGCTGACCGCCTGGCCCATGCCCTTGCCCGAAATTACTTCTGCAATTTTCGCTTATATCATTAGGTATTTTCGTCTTTTCACTCAGCTTTGTCTGTTATAACGATTTTCGTTGATTTTTCAGAATAATTCAAATCATGGGATACCGACGCGTATGATATAAAATCACAGGGGACTTTTCTGTATGATAGTTATATAGGGCTTTTATGTTGTTAACCCTAATAACAATGAATGATTAGTCAATTGCACGTCAACAAATAGATCGAATTGCATCTCCTTCGATAATTCACCAAAGCTAACAGTTAACCTTTCTGAAAGGATGACCCAAGCATTGCAGGTCACTACGAAAATGAAGGATGGAGATCAGATGAAAGAGAGCAATAAAGAGACCGGTAGTTTTCTTTTGCTTTTCATCCTCATAAAACACCAATGATTACCTATGCATTTGTTTGTGAAACATACAAGGAATCGAAATAAAATGGGTGGATTCTTGGGAAATGAATAGTAGGTAAAAATTTCACTCATGAAACTAATTATAACTTCTATGTCCACATCCAAACAGATAAAGTAGTTACTGTTCCACAACCATTTTGAATTATTAGTCCAAACACAGCCTGTAGTTTCCTATCTTTCAATCTTATCTCCCCTTTCAAGTTTTCAGACTTTTTGCTTGTTGCTTACCTACACAATATAATCTGGAGAAAAAAAAAAGAATAGTGAAAAATGGCACTGATAGAAGTCTTTCTTGGTGCAATCATCAAGGTGATATTTGACAAGCTTGCTTCTGTGGATTTGAAGAAATTTGCACACTCAGAAGGCTTAGATACTGAGCTGAAACGATGGATCCAAGTGCTATCCCTGATTCAGGCAGTGCTTGATGATGCAGAGGACAAGCAGAATATGAGGATTGCTGTGAAGCAGTGGCTAGATGATCTTCAGGATTTGGCGTATGATATGGATGATGTGATCGACGAATTCTCCACTGAAGCTTGTCGAAGAAAGTTGATGGAAGCTCATGGCTCTACTAGCAAGGTAAGAAAGGTTAAAATCCCTTCCTGTTGTACAAATTTTTCTGTTAAAGATTATAAGTTCAACAGAAAAATGGCTCCCAAGGTGGATGAAATAACTAGAAGATTGGAGAGCATGAAAGAACAAATCAAAATCCTCCATTTGGCAGAGACTGTAGCAAAGAGGCCGAACAAAACTAGGGATAGATTGCCATCAACTTCCTTGGTGGAGTCTTATGTTTATGGTCGAGAGAATGACAAAGAAGAGCTGCTGAAATTGCTCCTTTCAAATGAATCGAGCGATGATCAAGTGGCTGTGATACCAATTGTTGGCATGGGAGGGGTTGGTAAAACAACTCTTGCTCAAATGGTGTACAATGATGACAGAGTCAACGAATTTTTCGATTCCAAGGCTTGGGCTTGTGTTTCAGATGATTTTGACATTGTTGGGGTAACAAAGACAATCCTTAAAGCAATCACACGAGGTGTCTGTGATTATGAGGATCTGAATATGGTTCAAGTGAAACTGAGTGAGGCCTTGACCAGGAAGAGGTTTCTAATTGTTTTAGATGATGTTTGGAATGAAAAATACGAGGACTGGGACATCCTGCGCCGCCCATGTCTAGTTGGTTCATCTGGGAGCAAGATAATTGTCACCACTCGGCATCATAGGGTGGCATCAGTAATGTCTTCCACTGCTGGATATAGTCTGAAGGAGTTGACAGATGATGAAAGCTTATGGTTACTGGCAAGACATGCACTAGGAAGGACAAATTTTGACAGGCACCCCAATCTAGAAGGCATTGGTAGGAGTATTGTAAGGAAATGTAAGAACTTGCCCTTGGCCGTGAAGACTCTTGGAGGGCTGTTGCGTGCTAGATCGATCCCAGATGAATGGACGGATATACTGAACAGTGAGATATGGGAAATAAAAGAGGATCAAAGTGATATTCTTCCAGCACTAAGATTAAGCTATTATCATCTTCCTGCCCATCTAAAACCGTGCTTTGCTTACTGCTCCATATTTCCCAAGGACTATGAGTTTGACAAATATGAGCTTGTATTGCTCTGGATGGCAGAGGGTTTTCTCGAGGAATCAAAAGCAAGTGATCTTATGGAGGACACAGGGGACAATTATTTTAAGGAGCTACTAATGAGGTCCTTCTTCCAGCAGTCAAGTTCCGCTAGTTCACGTTTTGTGATGCATGACCTTATTAACGATCTAGCTAGATATGTTGCTGGAGATTTTTGTTCCAGACTGACAGACGACTTGGAAGAGAACATCAAATGCACGATTCTTGACAAGGTTAGGTACACATCATTCACAAGTTCAATGTATGGAGCTTCACAAAAGTTTAAAACACTTCAGAAAGCAAAACATTTGCGGAGTTTCCTACCCGTTTCTGGCAAGTATGACGGCGACTTTTACATCGCTAAAAAAGTCATAACAGAACTTTTGCTGGAATTGCGATACCCAAGGGTGCTATCATTCAGTGGATATTCTATCTCTGATCTACCAAATTCCATTGGTGAATTAATACATCTAAGGTACCTGAATTTGTCTGGTACTTCGTTGAAAGTGTTGCCTGAATCATTGAGTAATCTTTGCAATTTACAAGCACTACGTTTGCACGACTGCTGGGGGCTGATTAACTTACCGGTGGGTATTAGAAAATTAATTAACCTGCGCCATCTTGAAAATTTCAATACTAGTCAATTGCATGAGATGCCTTCAGGGATTGATCAGTTGACGAGCTTGCAGACACTATCCAAAGTGGTTGTGAGCAAAAATGGTGGGTTCAGGCTGAATGACTTGGGGAACTTGTCCTTACTGGCAGGGTCACTCACCATTTTGGAGTTGCAAAATGTTACGAATGTTCAAGAAGCACGGGATGCCAATTTGAAGAACAAGAGGGACCTTGATAACATAGTATTGGCATGGAATAGTGAATATGATGGTTCTCTGAGTAAAGTTCTTCAACTAGATTTGCTTGAGGCACTACGACCACACACAAACCTAACGAGTCTTGAAATTGAGTTCTATAAGGGAGACAAATTCTCTTCCTGGGTGGGGGATTCTTCATTTACTAAATTAGAAGAAGTAAGCCTCAGAGGTTGTACACACTGCAAGTGTTTACCATCACTCGGGCAATTGCCTGCGCTCAAGGATTTGAGCATTCAAACCATGCTTGAGGTGAAGGCAGTAGGTACGGAGCTATGTGGCAAAGATTGCTCTTGGGAATTTTCCTTTCCATTGCTTGAAAGTCTAACATTTGATGACATGCCAGAATGGGAGGAATGGACTTGCTTAAGTTCAGCAGGAGAGAACGAATGCCACTTCCCTCTGCTCCAAAAGCTCTGTATAAGTAGATGCCCAAAGTTGAAAAGCATTCCTGTTTTGCAGCTTCCTTCACTCTCTGAACTAAAGTTGCAAAAGTGCTCGGTGGGAATTGCAAAATGTTTATACAATTTGACCTCATTAAACAATTTGGATTTTCGGCAGATTATAGGGCTTGCATCCCTCGAGGATGTGTTCATGCAGTTCCCATCAGGCCTTGAAGATATCACATTACGTGAGTGCCATCAACTGAAGAATTTGTGGGGCTCAAGTAATACTGTAAACCTTGTGCAGCTAAAATCTTTAGTTGTTTCAGAATGTTCACAGCTTTCATCCTTGGAGGAGCTTGCTGTTTTACCCATGCTTAAATATCTTAAGATAGAAAGTTGCAGTGCTCTCCTGTCTTTGCCTACATTATCTGGTCTTAACATATTGCGAATAAGCAGTTGCTCAGCCCTCAGTTGCTTGCCAATGGACAAGTTGCTCCTCCCTCAGCTTAGGAATCTTGGGATCAGACATTGCCAGAAACTGAACCTTACTCCGGAGATTGTCATAGAGGACACTAGCACATCGATTGAGAGTCTGGAAATCGTTGGCTGCCCATGTCTGAATTTGAGAATAATGCTTGGTTCAGTCTACAGTTTTGCAAGTCTCCGGTTTTTGGATATTAGGGATTGTGATTATGATCTGGATCAATTGCCCACTCCAAGTTTGGAACGTCTTTCCTTGTGCAGATGCAAAAATGTTAGTTACTTGCCCGGTGGTTTGGGACGACTAAGATCTCTGTTGTTGTATTCTTGTTCAAGTCCTTTGTTATTTCCACAAGGAGATTTTCCTCCCACTCTGAAGTTTCTTGACATAGAGGCAGGAGAAAACTTACAGCTGAAGCCCCTGTCAGAATGGGGACTCAACAGACTCACGTTTCTTGAAAGGTTCTACATCCGTGGTGGATATCCAGGGCTGGAATCATTTTCTGGTAGTGGTGATGATGGATTGGCTTTGCTTCCTCCAACTCTTAGGTCCGTCGCCATTGGTGACTTGCCAAATCTGAAATCGCTCTCCACGTTCTTGCGAGGTCTTACAGCTCTTCGATATCTGCATATCTTTAACTGCGCCGAGCTTGGATCCCTCCCAAAGGAATCGCTGCGTAATCCGCTTCAAACTCTAGTAATTAATAAATGCCCACTTCTTGAGAAAAGGTGTTTGATGGATAGAGGAGACTACTGGCCCATGATTGAAGACATTCCCTGTGTGGAAGTACGCAGTGATGGCATCAGGTACGCAGAGATTTAGATTTCTTACTGATTTTCAATTAAAATTATTGTCCAAAATTTTATTTGTTGGCTCCAACAAATTTCTTGAATGGAAAAGAAGTGTCGAAATTCAAATAGAGGAATCATATTACTTTTATGTGTCATGTGAAATTTATATTAGTAATTTCCTCCTTTAAAGCCCAGTAAATAATTTTTCTCACTTTTAACTAGCTTGAGAAGAAACTCAGATGTCAATCGTGCTTTGCTTACCATGTTAAATTGATTCTTTGACCTTTCAGCCTGTGTCTTTTTATGCAGATCGGGTTCGATGCACTTTTTTTCTTATCATTCTGATTAAGCTGTGTGCACTCTTTTCACTTAAGATGGTAAGGTAATATTTTCGTGTTCTATGATTTCTTTGCATTAGCTTATCGAGTTGATATTTTTATTGCATTACCTTATTGGGAGGGCACTTAGTTTATAGTTCGAATCCTGTACCAGTCAATTGGGATAGGAAAGGTGTGGTGGAAGGATTAAAAAAAAAGTGTCATTAAAAGCTGATAAGTGACGAGTGATATCCTGAACTTGGGTTTATTTTTCTTTTTCAGGTAAAATATTTGTTGGCACGTTGACGTAGGCTCAACTCGCTTGGCAAGTCTATGCGCCTAGAATGTAGAGGAAACTAATCACGGGATCTTTGTGCCCCATCTTGTTCTTGTGTTTTACTAAGTCCCTACAGTTCCTGCCTTGATGATATTGTAAGTCTCTTTGTTGGGCATTATTCTGATTTGTTGAGATTGTAGAAATTGACAGTGTATAAAAGATCAATCATATTAACTATTCCACTTTACTTGATCAAAATTTGTACTTCTAAAAGCCATAAAACGCCAAGAAATGATATGCATAATTGCCTCTATAAAATCAATGTGAGAAAGTCTCCAACAAATTGAACATAATTGCCCTAAACTCCACAAGAATTATAAATTGAAATACCTTGACATTAGCAATAATACTTAAGTAAACTCATTATACAAGTCCTGTTGACATGCTGGTTTTTTATGGTAATGTATAATGATTTGAGAAAATACTAATGAACAATACATGATAATACAATATAGCTAACATGAATATTAAGTTATTAACAGTAACGGTAATCTATAAGTAGACACATACAGAAGGTTTATACGTGTCTATATATTATCACATGTTTATCTTTTTAGTTTTTACAACAGGTTTACATATGTGTGTATACATACATACATACATATCTCTATATGTATGTATGTGTATGTATGTATGTATGTGTTTATACAAATATATAAACACATGTTTCTTTCTTTCTTTTCCTATTTTTTTTTTATTTTTTTCCTTTTCTGAACTTGGACCAGTCCAACAAAAACAACCCAAGAGTTTGCTATAATCCCTCAGCCCAAGTAACTAATTAAATGATCCAATTAATTGAAAGCATCAACAACTGATGAATTTAATCTTCATCAGGTCATTGTCATCATCACTCCGACTGGTTTTTAAAAATTCAATGGTTAAAATTGTGTCACGCCATCTCATTAAGTGGTATGGCACAATTTAGATCACTGAATTTTTGAAAATCGAATTTACCCAAATTTTGATTCACCAGTAGTGGTACGGCTTCAACTCGTTTCCCAACTCACAAGTTGGATGATTAAACACAACTATTAATTATTTGTCTTTTAATTTTGTACAAACGGTCTGTCTCCAAGAGAAATTGCGTGCCATGAAATTCCATTTCTCCAAACAAATAATTCTAGAAATTATAAAGTCCTAAAGGATGTTATCAATTAAGTGGAAACCAATATTTAGAGATACAAAATCTACACCATTCCATGTCTAGACATTGGGCTTTTAAGGAAAGAATTAAACCCTGAAAAGCTAATATCGTAGAAATATTCTTAACAAAAGTTCATAGTCTTGCGTGGTTATAGCCGAAAGGATGTTGAATTCTTGTCCCCTTTTATGGCTCGTCTGTTGATCTCCTCTCCATCCCAATACTCTTGCACACAAGCTCCCTGTATTTGGTTTTGGAGTTTTGTAGAAAGAAATGAAAAACCAGAGCATACAACAAATTGAATGAGCTATAGTCAATCAAAAGTTTTATTTTGAAGATGCACATATTAAGAGAAAATAAAAAGCATTGCGACATTAAAAGATGAAGAAGAAAAGGGACAAAACAGAAAGAAAGAAGAAAAAAAAAATGAGAATGAAACTTAAAAGATAAAACTCATACGATTGCAGGGGCAAATTTGTGGCAAAATGGCAAAATGGATTAGAAGTGGCAAAATGGATTCATATCCACCAATCCATCCATATAAACTAACCTTAAATGGATTTGGATGATCCATATAAATTCAATGGTTTTAAATGGATAATCATTTAAATCCAATTATGTTGGTGGATTTAAATGGATTATCCATATCATCCATATACATCTACTTAACTTAAAAAATAGAAAACATACATAGTGATTGCAAATATTTATAAAAAAGTGGGATAGAATCTTATGGGACCATCTATTTTTTTTTTCATAACTTCCTCATATGTCAAATTAATTTTGTGGGACCACCTATTCTTTCCTTCATAACTTTCTCATATGCCAAGTAGCTAATAACATTAATTGCATTTTATTTGCTTCTAGTTCCTAGACTTCTTCCATCCTTTTCGAAATTATATTTTAGTCTCTACTCTTGTTTTTTTTAATTAAACTCTCATGTAGTAATGATTGCAAACATTTACATTCTTAAGTAAAGAAAAAGCGAGAATGCATCATGCAGTGTCAACATAATTTTTTATTTTTTTAATTATTTTATTTATAAAAAGATTTTTTCTAACGATTGTCCCCGCAACATTGGTTAAGATACGTAAATGACACCTTCTCTTTTTTTTTTTAATAAGTGGAAGGTTTTGAATCCAAATCCTCATACTTACAATCCCTCTCCCCTTATCACCCAACCCAACTATCCAAAAAAAAAAAAGATACCTAATTTACTAAGTAATATAAGGTAGCTTGTATATCAATGGCATAATAAGGAGTTTCATACATTTTTAGGTACTACATGCACATGTGATGAAAATATTTACTTGTCAAATAACATAAGATTTCTTATTAGAACTCCACTTTTATTCAAGGCATCCCTCTTAAACAGGAGTGCAAAAAATTGGAAACGTAAACTTCTTTTCACTGTAAAGACGTATTCAATTCACCCAAAAGTTGTAAAAATGTAGCAAAGTTCTTAATTGTCCATTACTTTACAAAATGATACTTAAAGTAATGATGAAAGGCTAAATTGACCACAACAATTAAATTTTCTTGAAACTAAACTAATTTTATGAAGAACTGAAATAGAGTAGTAGGACAAGCATTTGTTATTACCAAAAGGTTTTAGGTGATTTAAGGATAGAACTTTGGGGATCTGTATTTTTTGGAAAAAAAACATTTGAATCTTAAATTTAGGATTTGGGAGAGTAAATGGATAAATGGATGGATCATGGTTTACACTATCCATTTAAATGACATCCATTTAGATCCATTTATTAAATGGTTTTAATTGGATTGGATCAATTTGATCCACTATCCATTTAACTAAAACCATTTATCAACCATATATCCATTTTGCCACTTATATATATATATGTACTCTATAAAAGTCTCTTGGATGATTTACCTTTTAGTCCTTACTCAATATATCTATATCTATAAAAGTTTATATAAATTATATTCAATAAACATGGGTGAAATAAAGGACTCCTACAATTTTGCTCTCCGACTCCAATCAAACCAAAAATTCTTAATTATAAATGTTAACGTATCAAATAATGGCCGAATCTTTCCACTCACTAATTGCATCATCATAAGAAGTTGAACTAAATTTGGACTCTATTAAATCGGAAGACAAGCTATCGTTTTATAACATAGATGATTGAAACTAGAAGTCAAATTACATAGGCAGTTTGGAGTCCATTAAGAACCCAGTAAAAGTCATTGGAAAAGAGAACTTTAAAAATGTCGATGTATCAAATAGTGAACTAAATTTGGACTCTATTAAATCAGACAAGGTATCATTTTATAACATAGATGATTTAAACTAGAAGTCAAATTACTTAGAGAGTTTGGAGTCTATTAAGATCCGAGCAAAAGTCATTGAAAAAGAGAACTTAAAAAAAAATTCTGGCTGCAATGCTTGATGAAGACTCATCACTGATTGATTGGTCAGAATACCACAATTATATCTAAAGTGAAAACTGGTATGATTCAAAACCTCTTTACTGTTGTTCCTTGAATACTTTAATGTTGTATTTTAATCTATTGATTATATTCATGACTGAATAGTTTGATTGGCAACTTGGTTGCATGCGTATTACTTGTTTATGAATTTTGAACTTTTTGATTTGAGAATTGGACTCTGTTTTTCTTCCTTCTTCATACACTTGCTTTGACATAATAATGAGATTATACAAAGCTTGACACTTAAAAGGTATACCGTGGAAAGGAATTTATTTTGATTTCGAAAATTTATGATTTTTATCACCACAATGCTAAGTTAACCATATGATAATCATAAACCAGCCCATATTAGAATTAGTTCAATCCAGAGAATTTTTAGCCGAAAATGTATATCTATATCTATATGTATTGGAGGGAAAATTTTTAACAATGACCCTCCACAATTTTAGATTTATTTTAATTCAGTAATCCATATTCCTTCTCCGCATCCCTTTTTCATTTTCCAATTTACGTGACTCACTAACTTACAAAATCATAACTCCATAATTTTAACTAATAGATATTAACTACCCTTGCAAAATCGCATCTACAAATTATAAACCACGTCTGACACTTACCACTTGACTCATAGTAATAACCAACTCATAATTGAAGGAACTCACTACTATGAAAAATAAATATCCCTTTTTTTTAAATTTTTTATTAGGGGAGAGCTGAGATTTAAGCAATAGGGAGGAAGAGAAATTCAAATCCAGAACCTCTATTAGAATATCAACTAAACTTATAACGAGATAGTTATTGATTCATATAAATAATTACATTAACTTAAAATCATCATGTTCCAAAGAGCCAAAATATGCCTCTTGATTTTTTGTTCTTATGCAAGTTACAGGAATTGTCATGTGAATATGAGTTGACAAACAAATAATAATCCCAAACTTATTCCTCTCTAATCAAAGCTCTTTCAGTTTGCCTATAAAGAATAAGGTAATCTGAAGACATTGGTTATTTGATTATTTTGGCAAAATCCGGCATAAATGAAGCATGTTTTGGTGAAGAACTTGGAACCTTTGTGTTTGAGAGTGAATAGATGCTCATTTTAAAGCGAGAGGGAGAGTAAAGTAAAATTGGATGTTTTCAAAATGGCTTCAAAGGACTTCTGGATAACTTATTGCTAACAGAAGTGTGGTTGACAAAAGATGGTTGGAATTAGAGGTTTGGTCCAAATTGGACAGGTTTATTTTTGTAAGGAATTTAATATTAGCATTTTAAATTTGAGGACCAAAAAATTCTTTGGCAAAATGTGTAGGATGTTTTGTGCTATTTTATCTAAAAGAAAGAAATAGAAGACATATCAAAAGCTACCCAACTCAAATGACTTCTGTCCTATAACATTTTCTATTCCTACAAGAACACTTCTTTAAATACTACAAAAATTCTTAATTCAGTTTTTAAAATTATTTTATAAATTATACACATGCAGTGCACGTGATTTTTATTTTTATTTTTCTAGTGCATATAAACATCAGCAGTACCATTACAAAGAAAGTGCAAAAACAATCTTATGGTCATAGGCCTCTTATGTAAACCATCATTAAATCTTCGGCGCAAATCTTCACAATCTCCCTACAACCAACATCGGATCGATGAAATACAAAGAAAGTCAAGAATGTCTTTGATAGTTTTGGAGTCAATTCTACGAAATGAAAGAATTACTACTGGACACAGTTCAGTACTATAAGCCATGCTTCTTATTTCACGGTAGAGACATAAAGGTGTAAAATCACGCAAGAAAATGGTTAGTAAGCCAGCCATGCTTGTCTAAGGCCAAAATATATTTCTTCCAATTGAGATTCATTAGGTAATAAGAAGGTTGTTTGTGTTGCTTGCTATTTCTACAGCTAGAATGCCTAGATGAAAATAGCCTTTCTAACACTAACTCTGCTTCTCACTTACAGCTTCACATTTAATCCTACAAGCAGTGATGCTCAAAAACCAAATCAAGGGCCTCTAAGAAAGGGATGATACCAAAAGAAAAGGGACGGGTATTCTGATTTATAATATTACAAGGAGCATGTCATATATTTATCGTTTCCAAGGGCACTCAAAAGGTTGACTTGTCATCATTCTTTCGAATGCATCTTAATTAACCCAATGAAAAACTGGAAAGGAATATTGGAATTCACCCTTCCTGGGCTCTCAAGATTCTACAATTGCAATAACAATAAATGCTAAGTTAACCATATGATAATCATAAACCAGCCCATAGTAGGGATTAGTTCAATCCAGAGAATTTTTAGGGAAAAATCTATATCTATATCTATATGTATTCAAGAGCAGCTTTTTAACGAGGACCCTCCACAATTTTAGATTTATTTTAATTCAGTAATCCTTATTCCTTCTCTGCATCCTTTTTTCACTTTTCCAATTTAAGTGACTCACTAACTTACAAAATCATAACTCCATAATTTTAACTAACAGATATTAGCGACCTTTGCAAAATCGCATCTGCAAATTGTAAACAACACCTGACACTGACCACATGACTCATAGTAATAACCAACTCATAATTTAAGGAACTCACTACTATGAAAACTACATATCCAAAATTTAGGAACCCATTTGTATTATAATTTCCACAATTCCCACAATTCTACATATCTAACTCTTATATCGTATCTTACTCTCATAATCATTCACAAAAACTAAAGATCACGATTACATTCATTTCTATCAATATATCATTTATTTTCTAATATAAATTTCTATTATTATTTTAGGATCCATCTTCCACAAAAAAAGTAGTTTTCGAATGAAGTACACATTTTATCACACTTTGAGCTATTGCTCGACAAATCTTAGATTTTAATTATATCGGTACAATTTTTTTATTTTTTTTAATTCATACTCTCTTTTAATTTCTTTCAATAATAATGTTAGCGCCATGCCATGCTTAGATAAGAAAAAAAATTGAAGAACTGTGTTTGTTTTACAATTTAGCCTTAACCCTATATCTGAGCAAGTTTACTTAACCTATCCAAACCATAACCAATCAATTGAAGGTCATTAAAAATTAAATCCCATTTTATGAATTTGGAATATTTTGGATTGATACTAAAGGCGGTGACTTTGATTTGTTTACAGAATTAACTATGAGACATTTTTTTAAAAAAATTTTATTAGGGGAGAGCTGAGATTTAACAAATAGAAAGGAGGAAGAGAAATTCAAATCCAGAACCTCTACTGGGGTATCAACTAAGCTTATACTAAGATAGTTGTAGATTCACATAAATAATTATATGAACTTAAAATCATCATGTTCCAAAGAGTCAAAGTACTCCTCTTGACTTTTTGTTTCTTACGCAAGTTATAGGATTTGTCATGTGAACATGAGTTGACAACCAAATAATCCCAAACTTTTTCCTCTCTAATTAAAGCTCTTTCAGTTTGCCTATAAAGAAAAAGGTAATCTGAAGGCATTGGTTATTTGATTATTTGGCAAAATCCGGCATAAATGAAGCATGATACGGTGAAGAACTTTGAACCTTTGTGTTTGAGAGTGAATAGATACTCATTCTAAAGCCAGAGGGAGAATAAAGTAAAATTGGGTGTTTTCAAAATGGCTTCAAAGGACTTCTGGATAACTTATTGCTAACAGAAGTGTGGTTTCATGACAAAAGATGGTTGGAGTTAGAGGTTTGGTCCAAATTGGATTTATTTTTGTTAGGAATTTAATATTAGCATTTTAAATTTGAGGACAAAAAATTCTTTGGCAAAATGTGTAGGATGTTTGTGCTATTTTATCTAAAAGAAAGAAATAGAAGACATATCAAAAGCTACCCAACTCAAATAACTTCTGTCCTATAACATTTTCTCGTCCTACAAGAACACTTCTTTAAATACTACAAAAATTCTTAATTCAGTTTTTAAAATTATTTTATAAATTATACACATGCAGTGCACGTGATTTTTATTTTTTTTTTCTAGTGAATATAAACATCAGCAGTATGGAAGGATAGCAGTACCATTACAAAGAAAGTGCAGAAACAATCTTATGGTCATAGGCCTCTTATGTAAACCATCATTAAATCTTCGGCGCAAATCTTCACATTGTCCCTACAACCAACATCGTATCGATGAAATACAAAGAAAGTCAAGAATGCCTCTGATAGTTTTGGAGTCAGTTCTACCAAATGAAAGAATTACTATTGGACACAGTTCAGTACTTTAAGCCATGCTTCTTATTTCACGGTAGAGACATAAAGGTGTAAAATCACGCAAGAAAATGGTTAGTAAGCCAGCCATGCTTATCTAAGGCCAAAATATATTTCTTCCAATTGAGATTCATTGGGTAATAAGAAGGTTATTTGTATTGCTTGCCATTTCTACAGCTGGAATGCCTAGATGAAAATAGCCTTTCTAACACTAACTCTGCTTCTCACTTACAGCTTCACATTTAACCCTACAAGCAGTGATGCTCAAAAACCAAATCAAGGGCCTCTAAGAAAGGGATGATACCAAAAGAAAAGGGACAGGTATTGCTGATTTATAATATTACAAGGAGCATGTCATATATTTATCGTTTTCAAAGGCACTCGAAAGGTTGACTTGTCATCATTCTTTCGAATGCATCTTAATTAACCCAATGAAAAAATGGTTAGGAATATTGGAACTCACCCCTCCTGGGCTCTCAAGATTCTACAATAGCAATAACAATAAAGGCTGAAACTCTAAGATTAATGGAGAAGCATTTAGCTCCTGTCTAAGATATATCAAGTAACTTCTCCTTGTTCTACTGAATTACAGCCACTCATACAGCATGATTAAAGGTTTTGCATTGCTTGTTGGTTAATGAGCCTTGCTTGCTGCTTCGGCATGCGATGGATCAAAGGCTTTTCTAGTAAAAACATTAATCTTCTGAGTTGAGTTTCTCACAATATAGATAAAAAGTAAAGGCGAGTTTTGATATGATCAAACACGTGCAATGGAGCTGCATTTTCCTAGTTGTTAAAATGTTTGGTCATTAGTAAGCATTTTGTGTATTTCATGTATATGGAGAGTAAACTGCTATTGACTGCTAACTACAAGTGGGCAATATGTAATTGAGGCATTATGATTCGCTAAAATTGCAACTAATAATCACAAATAGTAAGCTGAACACTAACATCTAGTTGCACATATGAATAATATCTAATCCAACTATCAATTCACTATCCAGTTCACTAAATTATATCATTACCTGCATGTTTGAACACTTTCTTTCAATAATTAAGTTCCTATACATCAAGCTCCAATGAACCCCAAAAAAAAAAGCTCCAATAACAAATTAATTTCTAAAGTCACTACAATTCTAAATAAGGCCAAATTTTGGTTTTGGCTTTTCAAAATAGTTGTGAAGAATTTGGATGTATCATTCCAACAACTGACCTAGCATAGAAAGTTTGACACCTAATTAGTCAGCCCATTTATAGCTTGCAAAGCTCAATAATTTGTTGAATGTATATGAGTTAGACCTACTGCTAGAAGTACTACTCATGCTCTTTTGTCAACTGACAAATTGGTTGAAAATGTCTAATTGTGTGGCAAACTAATTTGTATCAGTCAAACTGACTAGCCTCTAATTGGTTCGTTAACACTTTAACGATTGAGTTAAGTTTAAATCCGCTATTGAAAACTTTCAGAAGGTGCCAAAGACATCGGGACATGCAATGAAGTCTCGAACTTGTACCAGTTCACAAACATGAAATCGACATTGTGATAGAGAGATTTCACGAATTGCCATGGCGCTAGAAGTATCAATAAATTGCTCAAAAAAAAAATATGAATATAATCATAGCCAGTTTGGTCCTGTGTTATAACTCTTTTCTTGCTCTTTGCTGAAGACTTGCAAGTCGTTGCATATACGTGGCTTGGAAATTAGAAACCAATAATTGCTCATTTGATGGGCTGAGCTTTTCAATCTTCGCAGACCAATAATTGGTCATTTGAATTTATTGTGTCCGCAACGACATTAGGATGAAAAAGTAGTTATCGACAAATTATATTCTTTAATGACTGCAGGCCCCATTTTGGTTTTGGCTATCAGCATTAGCTGCAAAGGAAGTTTGGGATCTATCATTCTAATAAGAATAACCAACCAAATAATATGTGAGATACAATTAGTCAAATCATTAATACCTTGTCCAATATATGAGATAAATCTGTTGCTATAGGTTCTGTTGATGCCTAATCTATCTATCTATCTGTCTGTACAATTGATAGTTTAGACAAGTGGAATGTAAGCAATTTTGAAGTGTAAGTATTTTTTTTTTGTCTTAGTTTTTGCTGTGATCAAAGTACTCTTTTTTCTAATAATTAGAGTCATTTTATTTCGGTTATGACAGTAATGATATGAATAAAATGTTACCAATTGATTCAATAATATGAGTAATTAGAATAAAACACTACCAAATGATTTGAGTAATTAGAAGCATACTTTTGCAGTCGGTGCAAAAGTATAAGTGGGCATTCATTGTTTGATAATTAAGAACATGGTAGTCATTTTTTTTTATTACACGGAACTTCTTATAAAATAATTTCAAATGTCTTCTTTCATGTAGTCAATAAAGAATATTTTCTTTTTTTTCTCCTAAGCTTTAGAAATACATTTTCTAATATTCCAATCACTCATTACACAGGCAACTAATGAGAGGAAGCCAAGCAAAACTGACAACTAACAATTGATGTCTATGAGAATTATAATACTCTAGACTCAACAACTTCTTTTGACCCTTAAAGCTTTTCACGGTGTTCTTCCAGAAACAACAAGAACAAAAATTTGAAGATGATGATGTCCATCTCCATGATGACATCTACATTTATACAATATCCAAGTTTAAAGAATATATCAAACATCAATAAAAATGTAGCCAATTTCGTTATTACTTTCACTATTAATCACACAAGCTCTAAAATCATAAAGCTAGTACAAAACTTAAGGCCCACATTACCAAAAAAGTTTTAAATTGAAATACCATTATTTAGCATTGACACCAATTGGAAGAGCACTATCTATCAATCATTTACACCAAACATTAACAACCAAAAATCATTTCGACCAATCATTAACACCCAAAGAGTAAAAACTGAAAAAACCCACTAAAACTGAAAAATACAATCTTAAAATCACATGAAGGTAAACCACGAATTAATCAAAAAACTGAAAATCTAATTCATATACAACATAAAAGAGAACGTCACATAAGCAAAAGGCAATGGATACACGAAGGCTCTTTACATACCGCATCTATAAAAATATCAGATTTTTACCAACTTCCTGACCATACTTCCAATGGTCTTAGGTACAGAAAAAGAACGAAAGGGAATAGAAGAAGTGCAAAAGAAGTGTTATTGATACCAATATTACACATACCTTTTTTAAAAATTGATATTTTTGTGAAGCCACATTTGTTGAACAAATGCTTTTGGTGCTTCGTCCCACATCGGTAGAAGCCAAAGGAATTCTTCCTTTGGTTTCCTATAAATAAGGGAGCCTTATGAAGGAATTGATTGCACCACTTAAGAGAGTTATATGGGCTATTAGCTTCTTAAGTCATTTAGCCCATTCAGTCAAATATTTTAGGCTCTCTTATTTTGAGTTTAGGAATATTTTCTAAACTCTTTTGTAAGTGCCTTATTGGTCTAGGAACCACTTTCCTACGGCTTTTGTATTTCTTCTTCATAGTAGAAATATTGCTCCTCCCTCGCCCGTGGACGTAGGTCAATTTGACCGAACCACGTAAATCTTCTGTGTCTCTTATTTGCTTTGTTATCCGTCTTTATATGGTCGGTTTTATCTCCACAATGCTAAGTTAACGATATGATAATCATAAACCTGCCCATATTAGAATTAGCTCAATCCAGAGAATTTTTAGCCGAAAATCCATATCTATATCTATATGTATTAGAGGGCAGGTTTTTAACGAGAACCCTCTACAATTTTAGATTTATTTTAATTCATTATTCCTTCTCCGCATCTCTTTTCATTTTTCCCATTTACGTGACTCACTAACCTATAAAATCATAACTCCATAATTTTAACTAACATTTATTAACCACCCCTGCAAAATTGCATCTGCAAATTGTAAACCACGTCTAACACTTAGCACACGACTCATAGTTATAAGCAACTCATAATTTAAGGAACTCAGTACTATGGAAAATACATATCCAAAATTTAGGAGCCCGTTTGCATTATAATTTCCACAACTCCCACAATTCTACATATCTTACTCTTATAATGTATCTTACTCTCATAATCATTCACAAAAACTAAAGATCACGATTACATTCATTTCTATCCATATATCATTCATTTTCTAATATAAATTTCTATTATTATTTCAGGATCCATCTTTCACAAAAAAAAAGTAGTTTTCGAATGATGTACACATGTTATCACACTTTGAGCTATTGCTAGACAAATCTTAGATTTTAATTATATTGGTACAATTTTTTTACTTTTTGTTTATTTCACACTCTCTTTTAATTTCTTTCAATAATATTAGCGCCTTGTTTAGAAAAGAAAAAAAAAATTGAAGAACTGTGTTTGTTTTACAATTTAGCCTTAACCCTATATCTGAGCAAGTTTACTTAACCTATCCAAACCATAACCAATCAATTGAAGGTCATTAAAAGTTAAATACCATTTTATGAATTTGGAATATTTTGGATTGATATTAAAGGTGGTGACTTTGATTTGTCTACAGAATTAACTGTGAGACATTTTTTTAAAATTTTTTATTAGGAGAGAACTGAGATTTAAGAAATAGGAAGGACCGGGAGGAATTCAAATCCAGAACCTCTATTGGGGTATCAACTAAACTTATAATAAGATAGTTGTCGATTCACATAAATAATTATATTAACTTAAAATCATCATGTTCCAAAGAATCAAAATACTCCTCTTGATTTTTTGTTTCTTATGCAAGTTATAGGATTTGTCATGTGAACATGAGTTGACAACCAAATAATCTGAAACTTATTCCTCTCTAATTAAAGCTCTTTCAGTTTGCCTATAAAGAATAAGGTAATCTGAAGACATTGGTTATTTGATTATTTTGGCAAAATCCGACAAAATGAAGCATGTTTTGGTGAAGAACTTTGAACATTTGTGTTTGAGAGTGAATAGATGCTCATTCTAAAGCCAGAAGGAGAATAAAGTAAAATTGGATGTTTTCAAAATGGCTTCAAAGGACTTCTGGATAACTTATTGCTAACAGAAATATGGTTTCATGACAAAAGATGGTTGGAGTTAGAGGTTTGGTCCAAATTGGACTGGTTTATTTTTGTTAGGAATTTAATATTAGCATTTTAAATTTGAGGATAAAAAAATTCTTTGGCAAAATGTGTAGGATGTTTGTGCTATTTTATCTAAAAGAAAGAAATAGAAGACATATCAAAAGCTACCCAACTCAAATGACTTCTGTCCTATAACATTTTCTCGTCCTACAAGAACACTCCTTTAAATATTACAAAAATTCTTAATTCAGTTTTTAAAATTATTTTATAAATTATACACATGCAGTGCACGTGATAATTTTTTTTTCTAGTGAATATAAACATCAGCAGTATGGAAGGATAGCAGTACCATTACAAAGAAAGTGCAGAAACAATCTTATGGTCATAGGCCTCTTATGTAAACCATCATTAAATCTTCGGCGCAAATCTTCACATTGTCCCTACAACCAACATCGTATCGATGAAATACAAAGAAAGTCAAGAATGTCTTTGATAGTTTTGGAGTCAATTCTACCAAATGAAAGAATTACTACTTTAAGCCATGCTTCTTATTTCACGGTAGAGACATAAAGGTGTAAAATCACGCAAGAAAATGGTTAGTAAGCCAGCCATGCTTATCTAAGGCCAAAATATATTTCTTCCAATTGAGATTCATTAGGTAATAAGAAGGTTGTTTGTGTTGCTTGCTATTTCTACAGCTAGAATGCCTAGATGAAAATAGCCTTTCTAACACTAACTCTGCTTCTCACTTACAGCTTCACATTTAATCCTACAAGCAGTGATGCTCAAAAACCAAATCAAGGGCCTCTAAGAAAGGGATGATACCAAAAGAAAAGGGACGGGTATTCTGATTTATAATATTACAAGGAGCATGTCATATATTTATCGTTTCCAAGGGCACTCAAAAGGTTGACTTGTCATCATTCTTTCGAATGCATCTTAATTAACCCAATGAAAAACTGGAAAGGAATATTGGAATTCACCCTTCCTGGGCTCTCAAGATTCTACAATTGCAAGAACAATAAAGGCTGAAACTCTAAGATTAATGGAGAAGCATTTAGCTCCTGTCTAAGATATATCAAGTAACTTCTCCTTGTTCTACTGAATTACAGCCACTTATACAGCATGATTACAGGTTTTGCATTGCTTGTTGGTTAATGAGCCTTGCTTGCTTCTCCAAACTACCATGTTTGGCATGCAATGGATCAGAGGCTTTTCTAGCAAAAATATTAATCTTCTGAGTTGAGTCTCTCACAATATTAGATAAAAGTAAGGCAAGTTTTGGTATGATCAAACACGTGCAGTGCACCTGCACTTTCTAGTTGTTAAAATGTTTGGCATTAGTCTTTTTTTTTTTTAGTCTAGTTGTTAAAATGTTTGGCATTAGTCATTAGTAAGCATTTTGTGTATTTCATGTATATAGAGAGTAAACTGCTATTGGCCGCTAGCTACAAGTGGGCAAAATGTAATTAAGGCACAATGCTAAAATTGCGACTAATAATCACAAATAGTAAGCTGAACACTAACATCTAGTTGCACATATGAATAATATCTAATCCAACTATCCATTCACTATCCAGTTCACTAAATTATATCTTTACTACATGTTTGAACACTTTCTTTCAATAATTAAGTTCCTATACAGCAAGCTCCAATAACAAATTAATTTCTAAAGTCACTACAATCCTAAATAAGGCCAAACTTTGGTTTTGGCTTTTCAAAATAGTTCTGAAGAATTTGGGATGTATCATTCCAATAACTGACCAAGTATAGAAAGTTTGAGACCTAATTAGTCAGCCCATTTATAGCATTGTAGCGATAAAACAATGGTCAAGATGGGCTGAGCTTTTCAATCTTCGCAGTCCAATAATTGCTCATTTGATTTCGCCATTGACAATCCAATCAACTTAAAAAAAAATAGAAAAAAGAAATGCATTGTACTCATGACCTGTTGGATACAGTAAAGCATTTTATCAATTAGACCCCGTTTCATCATCATAAAAAAAAAAAAAATACTTGTACCATGAGTTTACTTAAAAATTGTTGTTGAAGCTAAGGTATTTCAATTTATAATTATTGCAGAATTTAGGTCAATTCTGATTGTTTCTCATATTGACTCTTTAAGCAATCTGATTGTTCGGGGATATGTCCAACGAGAATATCGTTTCTTGGAGTGCTATGATTTTTACAAATATACAATTTTGATCAGACAAATTGTGTGGATTTTAATTGTTGATAAAGGTTTAGAGGACAGTACTATTGCGTTCGCAATGTCTGCAGCAACATTAGGATGGAAAAAGTACTTATCAACAAATTATTTTCTTTAGCCACTGCAGCCCCCGATAAGGCTGATAGGGCGATAGTTGAGTGTTTATTACATTGATGTTTAGTCCTAAATTTGGCCAATTATTATGCAGAGTAATGGGTTTATACTCATATTGGGTATTTGTGTTACCCACAGGCAACTAAGGTCAAAAGTGGCAAAAAGAAGTAAATTTCCAGAAGACCAGTCCTTTCAGAGCGTGCCCACGCCAGAGACTGCAGAGCTGCGTTAAAAAGATGGATCGCGGGTCCTATCCCTAGAGCTATTGCTATTCTTTGGAGACACATTTTGAACCTGTGTGGGATTAGGAAATAGAGTCAGAGAAGACTTTTGACAGCAATTCAAGGTGGAAAATAAGGAACCAATCTTTTTCAGAAACAAACTCTGATGTGGCAAGCAAGGAGGCGACAGAAAGACTTTAAAAGCAAGACTGCAATAGACTAGGAGGGGATCTTTGGATCTTGTTGACATTTATCTTTGGTTTTTTTCTCCTAAACGCAAGTTAGCGGCTGCATCCTTTTTACTACTTTTTCAATCACTAAACTCCATAAAAACGTGGAATTGCATCAACGGCATGAGATCAGGCTAGGTTCTTTTATCTAGTTGAGGAATAATCAAGGTCCGGTGCACGAATAATTGTGAGATCATTTTGATTGTTCTAAATTCAGCGTTTGTGAGTATTTAATTATTCCTTATTTGAATAGCCTATTATTGTTTAGATCTATTGGATTAATGTGGTCAGTTATTCAATTGTCTGAATAGTATACTGCCAATTAGGACAGGGGTGCGTATCACTTGATTGTCTTAAATTAGTGGCGAACGGGACAATTTCATTGCCTTGCAAGCAGTCTAATCGGTGCCGTAGGAATAATTAATCTAGTTTAAATGAACCCGCATGTGTGTTTGTTAACTAGAATTGGGTTTCTCTAATTTCTAAAGCTGTGAATAGATCAAATCTTTCGAGCGTCTTTGGGGTTATCTAATTTACAAGAGGGTAGTTTAAGAGCGTCTCTGGACTACCATATAATTAAGGAGAGATTGGTGGTGTTGTTGAATTGCTTTAACCAATTTATTTGCGAACATGTGAATTAATTCAGGTATCTATGATCAATTGTGTGAACCGGTACCGAGATTATCTCCTTGACTAGGTTGTGTCAATTAATTGTTTTTTATATTCTTTAGCTACTGTGCTTTCTTGCGATTGAAAATTCAGTACCTTTACATCTTTAATTTGTCCTTTTTGTCTTCCATTCTAAAATCCCCCAAATTCTCTGTGTGTGATAAATTTACCACTTCCCTGAGAAGACAACCCTACTCACCACTATACTCATTTAGTTTAGAGAGTAGGTATTAATATAAATTTTATTTTTGATAGTTTGGCAGACACCAAAGGCCCCATTTTGGTTTTGGCTATCAACATTAGTTGCAAAAGAAGTTTGGGATGCATCATTCTAATAACTAACCAAATAATATTTGAAACATGGAGATACACTTGGTCAAACCATTAATAGCGTGCAAAGCTCAATACCTTGTCCAATATATGACATAAATCTGTTGCTATAGGTGCTATTGATGCCTTCTAATACCATGACAAACGAGCAAACTAATCTATCTATCTGTATCTATGATCCCAATAAAAGAACGGATAGTTTAGGCAAATAGAGTGTAAACAATTTGAAGTGTAAGCATTTTTTTTTGGGCCTTAGTTTTTGCTATGACCAAAGTACCCTTTGGTCTAATAATTACAGTCATTTTATTTCGGTTATGATATTAATGAAATGAATAAGATGTTACCAATTGCTTCAATAATATGAGTAATTAGAATAAAAACTGAAGCATTAGCAAATAATTTGAACAATTAGAATTTGAGTTATAGTGAATTAAATAAAAAAGAAGAATAAATTTTATTTATAAATTTAAAAAATATGGTGAATCTTAGTGGTTAATAATGTAACAAAAATGATATTAATTTTTTTGATACCAAAATTACATTCCTCTCTAATAAATGGATAAATTTCATTTTATTTCATCATTAATAAATAATATCAAATAGGCTAGTAGTTACGAATATGAAAGATTCCTTACTTTTTATTTACTAAAAGAAAGAAGAACGAATTTTATTTACAAAATCTAAGTCTCTTAAAACATAATAAATTGGTAATATGAGTCTCTTAAAAAGTACCACGAGTTTTTTTATTTTTTGGATACAAATAAATTAAGTCTTAAGAGCATCTTTTTAATATGCATATATTACTATTGAGTAAAAAAAATTTAATAAAAAATAAAATAGGAAATGGAGTACCAAGGTAGGCAAAGAGTTTTGTGTTAGGAATTTATTTATTTAAATTGCAATAAAGATTAAATTTAATGGACTTTATTAATCATATTCTTGTAACAACTAATAGTATTAAACTGCAATTAATGAATATTATATTCATCAATGCTAATCATAATAATAATTACAAAGTCAAAACATCCCTTTGAGTTATGGTGAATTAAGAAAAAAAATATTTTTTTTATAAAATATCAATTTCAAGGAGTATTTCAAAGGTGAATAAAAATATATCCAAGTTTAGTTTAACTATTATCTAATAAATAATCTTAACATCTTACAATATTTAATCATAGAAACTCTATATTCATAAAGCATGTCATCAGTGAGAAATACAAATAAGTTTTACCAAATCAAAACATTTCTCTCTAAAGTTAAGCTATTTAAATTCGAACAATGGAATTTCAATATATTTTGATACTATTATAATTACAGTAGCAATATAGATCATTTTACAATCCACAATTAGCAAGAAATAATAATAATTAGAAAATCTCACTAAAACAAATAAACAATTCATAGAATAACTTAAAGGGAGCAACAAATTATTCGAAAAATTGAAAATTTAAACTCAAATGGCATAAAAAAAACATTTAGGTCATCTAAATTTAACCAAAAGACAAAAATATTGATACTGTTACAAAATAAAAGTGCTCTTAAAACAAAGAGTGGTTTATTACTTGTGCATTTATGTTTGGTTAGGGAAAACTAAGTTCAGAAAAATATAAAATAATATAAATATGAAATATCATATTTTTTGTCTCAATTACATTTATTCCTTTAAAATAATTGATTTTCTAAAAATTTTAAAGGAAAAAAAATCTAAAAGCATCATGTTCACGTGCAAGCACGTGCTTTATTACTAGTTTGTGAAAATGTCTAACTATGTGCACTTGGATGTGTCTTGATGAGTGTCCAAGCTGACTGCCCTTTAATTGGTGCCAATGAATTATTAGTTGTAATGGTTTGCTTTAACTGAGTGATGGTGTACTACTTCAATGAGCATACCATTATATATTACTCGTAACCACATAAAAAGACCCCAATTTTTGGCGAGCATGAGAGTAGGAGAAGTGATTGGGGAGCTGGTGGCAGGCAGGGGAGGTGGAGGAGGCGGCAGAGGGTTGGCGCAGGGGGCTTGGGTGGGGGAGGAAGGAGAGGGTTAGTGGTTGATGGATTGTTTTGGGTGTTCTAGGTGTTTCCCGTGTGTTATTTGAAGGAAATTAAATCAAGCTGACGTCATTTATTTGTTTAGATTATTAGATTAAAGTTGTTACTATAACCAATTACATGGTAACGTTTTAATCTGCTGTCAACTTGTTAGTTTCCTTAAATTTTGGTCGGTGAATAGTCAAGTCCGAATCCTTGATTAGTTGGTTTTCTAAGTGTAATTGGTTTCTTAGTCCAAGTCGGTGGAAGTCACTCGAGTCTTTAGTTATATGGTAAGCTATTGCCTACATATATGTGATGCCTGTTTCATATTCAATTAGAGAGTTGAGTTGAGCATTGTTAAGTTGAGTCAAAGAATTTGTTGAGTGAGTTGAGTTGTGAGAGAGGAAAATTAATAGATTGATTGAATAATCCCCGTGCTTTCGTCGATCTTGTGTAATATTTTAATATTACTTCCATGTGTTTTTTTGTGTTGACATTATTTTAGCCGTGTCTGTAAGTGTTTTGGGAAGGGTTACGCTAGACCCTTGTTTCCAAAGCTGACACTTCACGTACCGTAATGTTTTCCTGCTCTATCCCTGCGGTTATAGGCCTATCATCTAACGGTTCAAGGAGGTCACAATGTTGACCAACTACGAAATCTTGCAAAGAGTGTGACAGCCCAATGGGCAAGCAGCTTACATCATCCCATAAGCATCAGAATCCTAAGCTTCATGAGCCTCACTTTGGCTGACTCCATCTCTTTCATATTTCTAATTTGTGGATAGTGCAGTTTGTGGTTAGTGCAGTTTATGGCGTCCCATTTATTTTCCACAAATGACTTGACTTATTGTTAAGAAACCCCGTTGCAATTCAACTGATCATTTAATCGTGAGCGGATTCTAGATTGTTAAGAAAAATCCGTTGCAATCCCACTGATTATTTAGTCATATGCAGATTCTAGTGGTAACTCGTACGAATTCTAAAGGCGACCGTCTAATGTGGGGTTTAGTCCCATATAGTACTTAGTTCCTTATACTTTCTTATTTAGATCCTGTTTGATAATTTCATTTAGCACTTAAATTTAATGTAATCAGATGTTAACATATTTAGATCGTTTGATAACAAAATATTAAACATCTGAATAAATTAAGTAGCATTGAATTTTTTAGGTAAAATTTGCTCTCAAAACTAAATGATAAACTATTCACTTATCACTAGATGTGATATGTGACAGCCCTACCTTACCCTAAGGCGAACCAAAGGGTTCAGCGGACCGTCTGCCCAACTCTCGCCGGGACTCAATCATTCACCTCAAGGAATTGAAGATAAAATTTACAAAACAAGCGAATAACAATCCCAAACTTAAAACATAAACTTATATACATTCCTATCTCCAAAGGAATTACAAACTTCAAATATACAAAGGTTCCCAATTCCTCATACATCCACCCTTGCCAAGTGCTAGGGCGAGAACCGTTACAAAAGAATCCAAAGAACTAGACTAAGCTAGTCTATACAGAGTTCTCGTCCTTGCTCACATCCCCTGTTAAGGAAAACAAAACTAACGGAATGAGCTAAAAGCTCAGTGAAGTTCCAAACACATAAACAAACAATGAGTTCAATACATTAACCATAGATAGCAAGTAATTCAAGAAACATGACAATATAAATCAATAATAACATTCATTAAAAGGATACATGCTCACATGGAGCCATTCATTCATTCTCCTTTCATTTCCTTATTCCTCCTATCGTTTGAAAATGCATTTTGATAAGTAAAACCCTTCATTTACATTGATATTCGTTCATTCATTTCATTTCACCCCCTCCTGGACGTTGGCCAGGCTCCACCAGACTACAAGGTAATACTCGAGTATACCAAACGTTCACCCAGGGTCACTAAATCGCCCGACCGAGTCCGCTTCTGGCTCGAGTCAATCAGTAACGAAGGGCAGGGCTCAGTTCAGCCGAGAGGCTTACATTCATGCACATATAATCATTCAATCATTGAAAATTTCACATTCATTTAGGTCAAGTGCGATAAAATACACACTCGCCTAGAAAACTCATTTTAAGTAATCATTGAAAACATTTAACATGTTATCATTCATTCATAACAAGTCATATAATCAAGAACAAGCCACATAGTCAATGAAAATAAAACAAACAAGGAACACTCACCTATTTACGCAAAATAATATCCAAAATATCCTGCCGGATAATACCGTCAGTCACCGATGAACCCTAATATAATCAAAAGAACACATTATGTTTCAACCATCAAAGATTTAAGTGATTCAAAGAAAATTCGAATACGTACTAGTATGAAATATAAATATGGTTTTGATAGTGAAAAGAGTACATTGAAACCAAAGAACATAAGTAAAATATTTGTAAAACTTATGCTCACTCGTAAAACTTTAAAATCTCCAATTGAGTCGAAGTGACAAAGCAAACGTATTTCTATTAGTCGTAAATTTCATTTTTTCCAAGGGTACAAGTTTCGGCTAAATTCGAACTTATATATCTCAATAAAAGAAGACGTAAATACCCTAGATGGTTCACGTGGTATTTGCTTTCAAGCCTTACTCAAGTCGCAAGTACATCGACCTAGTTCTCGAGCGTAAATTTGGGCAGCACGCCCTTTGTATTTACCTGTTTTCCAGCCATTTATGGCTTCATTATTGTCCTCAATCAATCCCAAATTCACACACAAAATCATTTCATTTCAATAGCCATTCCATGGGCTCCAAGTCATACAAGTACAAAATCAAGCTAGGAACATGTGCGGAAATGAAGGTTGAGTCAAGAAACAAAAGACAGATTTGACGTTATTTTGCGTAACGGACACAACCGAGGCTACGCTTATCGGATTGAGGTGCAATTTATACCGTTTTTAAGTTAAGACAGAGAGCTACAACTTTGATGAAGACCACTTAGTCCAGTTCGTAGTGTATCTAGGTCAAAATTTTGAATTACAGAACCAGAATCTCACAAACAGGTCAGTTAACCACACTATGCGTAAATGACAGTAACTCAGGCTACCGAAGTGCGATTGAGGCGTTTTCAGTGGCGTTGGAAAGCTAAGACATAATACTACAACTTTTATGTTTTATGGTAAGCCTAATTCGGCCTCTATCATAGGCAAACAGAAACGGACAGAACTGAAAACAAGATTTCCTGAAATCTGGAATTTGGGGTTTAAAAGGGAAATCTCTTCATTTCTTGCTTAAATTACTACCACAACCTCTTATACAAGCTTACATACATCATAAACCATCCATACAACAAGTATGAGAGGGGAATAATTCAAACCCTAACTCAAATGCATCACTCCAATCATCCAAAATCTCTTGATATAAGCATTACGAGCACCCTTGAACCACAAATAAGCTAGCAACAAATCTAGTATTAAAAGTAAAGAGAGATTTCTTGGCAAGATACATTAAAACCACAAGAAGATAGTGGTTTAGTCTTTCCTCCTCCAAAACAACTCCACCAAAACCATCAAACTTCCTAGTTGAGCACTTGTATGGTGTAGTTTCAAATTTGATTGGCTAAAACACAAAATTTGAACAAGTTTGGAAGCAAGAAATTGAAGAGCTCTCTCTTGTTTCTCCCCTCAAGAGAGTCGGCCAAGAAGCAAGAAAAGTGAAGATATTTTGGGTCAAAATTTGGTTTTTAGTAAAGATGAAAATGAGGTCAAAATCCAACCTCCAATGGGTTTGCACCACTTGGCCCTTCTATTGTTTTCTCTAATCCTTTGGCTTCCAATGGTTACATCATATAACAAATCTCTAATTATCCTCTAGCACCTTGTATAATAATAACACTTAGCACAAAAATCACTTAGTCACCAAAATTATATCACACTAGCGGGTCCCACATCTATAACGCACTTCAAATTAACGTACACTAATTCATATTAGGAAAATAATTTTAAAATTGCACTTGCTTGTAAAAATGCATAGAAATTTTAATATTTCCAAGGAAAGTATAAAATGTAGGCAAAGAAATAAAATAATGTTGAGAAAATGTGAAAATTTTTGGGTTCTCATATGATATGTACTCAAATGTATTATATTTAATACTTAACAATTCAATAGTTTAATGGATTCAAACTTTAGATTTCAAACTAAAACTCTTAGTTGTTAGTTGGAACCACACCACTTGACCTAGGCTCACCTTACATAGAGACCATACGAGATTCGCTCTAATACCATTTGTAATGGTCCGTGCCTGCTGGACTGGCCCAATAAAAGCTAAATGATAGGTTGCAATTTTCTCCTTTATTTTATTATTAATTTCCCCTATTACTTGACCCGATATGGATTAATTGTTGGATTCTACTCACTTTTAGTATTTTGCATTTATTTCAGTGAATAGAACGAAAATATGATAACAGGTGCCACTTTGGCAGAAAAGGAATCCAAATGATAAAGCTTGTCCGAGGGGCATTTTTGAAAAAGAAGATGTAACGCCCATTTTGGTAAATTCTGCGAAGGAAGGACGGCTTGAGGGCTTCTTCTTGGTGCTGGGCCGCCGCACAAGGAGAGCAGAGAACTGGACTTATATTTCTTCTTAGTGGTTTTCGTCTTTTAGCTTAGCTTTTTGGGGGACTTGTCTTTTTCTTTAGCTTTGAGTAGTGTCTCTTCCTCGTATGTTAGGAGAGGCAAAACAATTAAGTACTTCCTGTAGCTTTTCTTTCTAGTCAGCACTCCATCGAATCAAGTTTACCCATTTTCCAATTGATGGTTGCATTTTTCTCTCCAATTTCCTGTGGGTTTTGTTCATCAATCATGAGCTAATTTTTTCCACTCTAGTCAAGAGACAACGGAGGCTCTGGTTCGCCTAAAAAATTGTGAGATCGATTTAATTTTATCTTTTCCTTTATTTATTGGTATTCGCATATTCGTTAGTTGCAGTGCTTATGATTGTTTAATTAATTGATTGTCTTGGATCCGGATAATTAGTTAATTTGATAATCTATTGTCAATTGGGACGTTAAATCCGTAATTGTTTAATTGTCTCAAAATAGTGACAACTGGTATGATTGGATTTGTGTCAGGGAAATATGCGGGCTAACCTAAAATAACCCTGGTAGTGTATTATTTGGTTAGAATAGGGCTCCTCTAATACGTAAAGCAATTGGGGAATTATATCTTACGGGCGTACCTAGAATTATTCTCCAATTAGGGCAGTGATTAACGGGCGTATCTTAATCACCGACACAGTAAGGAGGGATTGACTGTCATCGCTTGTTAGGCAGTTATAACATATTTATTAGTAACTAATTGGAATTGGCTTTGCATCGATGATCAATTAGGTGAACCATTGTTGAAGTTATTTCTTGGCTAGAACCTTAGTTATCATTCATTTGAGTTTAGTAAATTATTATTTAATTTTTAGTAGTTCCTTGGATTTTATTTGCATTTATTTGATTGTCACTCTCTGCACAAAAACACCCCCTGGTTACTGTGAATTTGAAAAGAAACAATTACTCCCAGTCCCCCTGTGGATTCGACCATGTTCACCACTATCTACAGAAATTACTTTTAGTTTGAGCAGGTTTTTATTATTGCACAGGCTGACAACCTGTCACTAAATTAACCCAATGTTATTAATTATTCAACGGGCCAACCGTTATATATCTTTACTTTCCTCTTTCGAGAGTTTCGATGTGGAATATCATAGTAGATGGCATGATGTGCGGCAACTAATATGTTCTGTCTACCACAAGTTCCATTCCCATCCCTTAGATCGAAGGCAAGAAGATCTTTAAATTAACTTCGTATGGAGCTTCTGGTTTTAGTTTGTGTGGAAGGTTGGTTTAAAAATCAAATTGTCTTAACAACCTCCCCCGCAACTTCAATTGTCTTAAGCAACACTGCCAGCTTTTCTTTACTTGTTGATTAAACCCAAGAAGAACTCCCCACCCCTCCCACCCACCCAAAATAAAATAAAAAAAAAACTTGCAGCAAAACAAATTAGATAGGTACATTACCCATTAGCATAGTCAAGTCAACTTCCAATATTATTTGATATTTCTGTGAGACGAATAATTATAGTTATCATCGTTACAAGCTCTCTCTCTCTCTTAAAATTTATTTCATACGTTCTGTTTTACAATTCATGGCTAACAGGTAAATCTGATGTACTTAATCACCTATCCTGTTGAATGGCAAATAGTTACATCAGAATCATACTTCAAAATCTGTCAGATATTAGGAGAGATCAATTTTCAAAATCCAAAAAAAAAAAAAAAAAGAAGTAGCAAAAGGAGAAACTGTATTTAGTATGATTTCATGTTATAGATAATTAATTAATTTGATGTCTTGGAATACAATCAAATTACACAAATTGACATAAAATAATTAAGCATGTTGGTCAACTTCAACATATAAAAGCTTATCTTATTTGAGCTAATTTAAAAATTGATGACGTGCTTTTAGAAACTTTTTCCTCACCAGTTCAAAAATCACTGGGGCAAGTATTTGGCACTGATCCATTTCTGGTGAAGAAACTGCTTTTTTTCTACCTTTCAATCTTATCTCCCCTTTTGAGTTTTCATAAGTTTTATTTTTCTTGTTGCTTACTTACAAAAGATAATCCCGAAAAAAAAAGGAAACAAAGATTAGATAACAAAATGGCACTGATAGAAGTCTTTCTTGGTGCAATCATCAAGGTGATATTTGACAAGCTTGCTTCTGTTGATTTGAAGAAACTTGCGCGCTCAGAAGGCTTAGATACTCAGCTGAAACGATGGAGCCAAGTGCTATCCCTGATTCAGGTAGTGCTTGATGATGCAGAGGACAAGCAGAATATGAGGATTGCTGTGAAGCAGTGGCTAGATGATCTTCAGGATTTGGCATATGATATGGATGATGTGATTGACGAATTCTCCACAGAAGCTTGTCGAAGAAGGTTGCTGGAAGCTCAAGGCTCTACTAGCAAGGTAAGAAAGGTTAAAATCCCTTCCTGTTGTACAAAATTTTCTGTTAAAGATTATAAGTTCAACAGAAATATGGCTCCCAAGGTGGATGAAATAACTAGAAGATTGGAGAGCCTGAAAGAACAAATCAATATCCTCCATTTGGTAGAGACTGTAGCAAAGAGGCCGAACAAAACTAGGGATAGATTGCCATCAACTTCCTTAGTGGAGTCTTATGTTTATGGTCGAGAGAATGACAAAGAAGAGCTGCTCAAATTGCTCCTTTCAAATGAATCGAGTGATGATAAAGTGGTTGTGATACCAATTGTTGGCATGGGAGGGATTGGTAAAACAACTCTTGCTCAAATGGTGTACAATGATGACAGAGTCAACAAATTTTTCGATTCCAAGGCTTGGGCTTGTGTTTCAGATGATTTTGACATTTTTGGGGTAACAAAGACAATCCTTAAAGCAATCACAGCGGGTGGCTGTGATTATGAGGATCTGAATATGGTTCAAGTGAAACTGAGTGAGGCCTTGACCAGGAAGAGGTTTCTAATTGTTTTAGATGATGTTTGGAATGAAAAATATGAGGACTGGGACATCCTGTGCCGCCCATTTCTAGTTGGTTCATCTGGGAGCAAGATAATTGTCACCACTCGGAATCATAGGGTGGCATCAGTAGTGTCTTCCACTGCTGGATATAGTCTGAAGGAGTTGACAGATGATGACAGCTTATGCTTACTGGCAAGACATGCACTGGGAAGGACAAATTTTGACAGGTACCCCAATCTAGAAGGCATTGGTAGGAGTATTGTAAGGAAATGTAAGAACTTGCCCTTGGCCGTGAAGACTCTTGGAGGGTTGTTGCGTGCTAGATCGACCCCAGATGAATGGACGGATATACTGAACAGTGAGATATGGGAAATAAAAGAGGATCAAAGTGACATTCTTCCAGCACTAAGATTAAGCTATTATCATCTTCCTGCCCACCTAAAACCGTGCTTTGCTTACTGCTCCATATTTCCCAAGGACTATGAGTTTGACAAATATGAGCTTGTATTGCTCTGGATGGCAGAGGGTTTTATCGAGGAGTCAAAAGCAAGCGAACTTATGGAGGACATAGGGGACAATTATTTTAAGGAGCTACTAATGAGGTCCTTCTTCCAGCAGTCTAGTTCCACTAGTTCACGTTTTGTGATGCATGACCTTATTAACGATCTAGCCAGATATGTTGCTGGAGATTTTTGTTCCAGACTGACAGACGACTTGGAAGAGAACATCAAATGCACGATCCTTGACAAGGTTAGGTACGCATCATTCACAAGTTCAGGGTATGGAGCTACACAAAAGTTTAAAACTCTTCAGAAAGCAAAACATTTGCGAAGTTTCCTACCATTGCCCATTTTTGTCAAGTATGAAGGCTTGCCGTTTTACATCGCTAAAAAGGTCGTAGCAGAACTTTTGCTGGAATTGCGATACTCAAGGGTGCTATCATTCAGTGGCTATGCTATCTCTGATCTACCAAATTCCATCGGTGAATTAATACATCTAAGGTACCTGAATTTGTCTGGTACTTGGCTGAAATTGTTGCCTGAATCATTGAGTAATCTTTGCAATTTACAAACACTACGTTTGAGCAACTGCAGGGAGCTGATTAACTTACCGGTAGGTATTAGAAAATTAATTAACCTTCGCCATCTTGAAAATTCCAATACTAGTCAATTGTGTAAGATGCCTTCAGGGATTGATCAGTTGACGAGCTTGCAGACACTATCCAAAGTGGTTGTGAGCAAACATGGTGGGTTCAGGCTGAATGACTTGGGGAACTTGTCCTTACTGGCAGGGTCACTCGCCATTCTGGAGTTGCAAAATGTTACGAATGTTCAAGAAGCACGGGATGCCAACTTGAAGAACAAGAGGGACCTTGATAACATAGTATTGGCATGGAATAGTGAATATGATGATTCTCTGAGTAAAGTTCTTCAACAAGATTTGCTTGAGGCGCTACGACCATACACAAACCTAACGAGTCTTGAAATTGAGTTCTATAGGGGAGACAAATTCTCTTCCTGGGTGGGGGATTCTTCATTTACTAAATTAGTAAAAGTAAGCCTTAGAGGTTGTACATACTGCAAGTGTTTACCATCACTCGGGCAATTGCCTGCGCTCAAGGATTTGAGCATTCAAAGCATGCTTGGGGTGAAGGCAGTAGGTACGGAGTTTTGTGGCAAAGATTGCTCTTGGGAATTTTCCTTTCCATCGCTTGAAAGTCTAACATTTAATGACATGCCACAATGGGAGGAATGGACTTGCTTAAGTTCAGCAGGAGAGAACGAATGCCACTTCCCTCTGCTCCGAAAGCTCTGTATAAGTTGCTGCCCAGAGTTGAAAAGCATTCCTGTTTTGCATCTTCCTTCACTCTCTGAACTAAAGTTAAAACAGTGCTCGCTGGGAATTGCGAAATGTTTTCACAATTTGACCTCATTATACAAATTGGAGTTTCGGCAGATTATAGGGCTCGCATCCCTCGAGGATGTGTTCAAGCAGTTTCCATCAGGCCTTGAAGATATCACATTACATGAATGCCGTCAACTGAAAAATCTGTGGGGCTCAAGTAACACTATAAACGTTGTGCAGCTAAAATCTTTAGTTGTTTCAGAATGTTCACAGCTTTCATCCTTGGAGGAGCTTGGTGTCTTACCAACGCTCAAATATCTTGAGATAAAAGGTTGCAGTGCTCTCCAGTCTTTGCCTACATTATCTGGTCTTAACACATTGCAAATAAGCAGATGCTCAGCCCTCAGTTGCTTGCCAATGGAGAAGTTGCTCCTCCCTCAGCTTAGGAATCTTGAGATCTGGCAGTGCCAGAAACTGAACCTTACTCCAGAGATTGTCATTGAGGACACCAGCACATCGATTGAGAGACTGGAAATCGTTGGTTGCCCATATCTGAATTTGAGGACAATGCTTGGTTCAGTCTATTGTTTTGCAAGTCTCCGGTCTTTGTATATCAGCGATTGTGATCATCATCTGGATCAATTGCCCAGTCCAAGTTCGGAATATCTTTCCTTGGACAGATGCAAAAATGTTAGTTACTTGCCCAGTGGGTTGGGAAGACTAAGATCTCTATTTCCACAAGGAGATTTTCCTCCCAGTCTGAAGTTTCTTCACATAGGGGCAGGAGAAAACTTACAGCTGAAGCCCCTGTCAGAATGGGGACTCAACAGACTCACGTATCTTGAAAGTTTCAGCATCTGCAGTGGATATCCAGAGCTGGAATCATTTTCTGGTAGTGGCGATGATGGATTGGCTTTGCTTCCTCCAACTCTTAGGTCCGTCGCCATTGGTGACTTACCAAATCTGAAATCGCTCTCCACGTTCTTGCGAGGTCTTACAGCTCTTCAATATCTGCATATCTTTAACTGCCCCAAGCTTGGATCCCTACCAAAGGAATCGCTGCGTAATCCGCTTCAAACTCTACTAATTTATCAATGCCCACTTCTTGAGAAAAGGTGTTTGATGGATAGAGGAGACTACTGGCCCGTGATTGAAGAGATTCCCCTTGTGAGAATAGGCAGTGATGGCATCAGGTATTCAGAGATTTAGAGTTCCTGATTTTCACTTTTATTTATTGTTCAGTTTTCTTACTGATTTTCACTTTTTTTCCTGTACAAATGAAGTTTCGTGTTTTTTAAGTTCAAAATCTTACTCTATCTACTTATTTTATTTTTCTTTTTCAGGTAAAATATTTGTTGGCACGTAGGCTCAACTGCAGATTTGTAGAGGAAACTAATCACGGGATCTCATTCTGCCCATCTTGTTCTTGTGTTTTACTAAGTCCCTACATTTCCTGCCTTGATGATATTGTAAGTCTCTTTGTTGGGCCTTATTCAGAATTGTAGAGACTGTAGAATTATATATGTATATATGTATGTATATATATAAGCACATGTTTCTTTCTTTCTTTTCCTCTTTTTTATTTTTTCCTTTTCTGAAGTCAATTGGAATGTTTATGGAGAAACCAATGCTCACTTACTAGTCTGTGAAGACGCTTCACTCCAAATTTGGGTCCATGGACTAAATTTGCAACATCACATGGCGTACCCGTGAGACTGTATTCTCGTGAAAACTAGACATCTTGATTATAACTTACAAAAATTCACTAAAATTTACAATTACTTTAAAATGATAATGTCACTAAAATTAAAATCTACAAATATTTCAAATTATCATTACTAATTTATACAACCCTAACTTAAGAATTTCAAACTCTTCATTTAACACACCTATTAAACACCTTACTGTATAATTCTTAGAACGCGATCGCCAATCTATTTACCTCTTCATTTATCTTCTAAAGATATGCAATCTTGCTTCCAACTTATAGCCAATAATATATATGACTTAATTAGTTCATATATGCTATTTCATTTACTTATTTTTATCTTAAATAATCCTATAAAACATGTCAACCTTTTATAACAAGTAACTGAAAAGGGTTCTAAGAAAAGAAAAGAAATGAAGATTTCCCTATTCCGAAAGTTTTCCATTTTGAAAAGTTTCCCCTTTTGAAAAGACCTCTCTTTTTAGAAAGTATTTTAATCCAATTATCTATAAAAAAAAAGTTTCTATTTGGATATAAATTGGAACATATTGGTTCGAGTTGGATTTGAATTTGGGTTTAACCTTAGAGTTAAGCCTACTCTTTAAAAAAGGCTTCTTTTTATTTAATTTGGATATAAGCAAACTTGGACTTTTAATAGTGTTGTTGAGTTCATTTGTTAAAATTTTGGTTGTTATAATAAAATCGAGCCTTTAAATAAGTTCTTGGATGTATACAGCTCTAAATTGGGTATTTTTAAACATATTTCGGTTTCTAAACATATTTGATTAGCTGGGAATTTTTAAGTTGGGCTTTATGATCCAAAAGTTCAATTACAGAACAAACAAAATGTCCACTATAAGAACAAAAGCCCTACATGCACAGGCCCAGAAAGTCAGTTTCCCTTTCTTTTTTTTAACCGTTAACTGCACCATTCGGCCCACTAATTATATTAGCCCCAAATAATCCCAAAAATAATTTCAGATGGCCCTTTTAAATTTTGGCATACATTGAATTTGTATCCCAAAAGCAAAAAATAATTGTGAAAGGCCATTAAAACTTGGACCAGTCCAACAAAAACAACCCAAGAGTTTGTTATAATACCTCAGCCCAATGAACTAAACAAATGATCCAATTAATTGAAACCCACAAGGACCACAACAGCATCAACAACTGAATTTGATCTTCATCAGGTCATCATCATCATCACTGGTTTTTTAAAATTCAATGGTTAAAATTGTTTCACACCATCTCATAAAGTTGTACGGCACAATTTAGACACTAACTTATTTCCCAAGTCACAAGTTGGATGACTAAACACAACCATTAATTATTTGTCTTTTAATTTTGTACAAACGGCCTGTCTTCAAGTGAAATTGTGTGCCATGAAATTCTATTTCTCCAGACAAATAATTCTAGAAATTATAAAGTCCTAAAAGATATTATCAATTAAGTTGAAACCAATATTTAGAGATACAAAGTCTACACCCATCCCATGTCTAGACATAGGGCTTCCAAGGAAAAATTTAGACCTTGAAAATATCGTAGAAATATTCTTAACAAAAGTTCACAGTCTTATGTGATTATAGCCGAAAAAATGTTAAAATTTTGTCCCCTTTTATGCCTCCTCTGTTGATCTCTTCTCCATACAAACTCTCTATCTTTGGTTTTGGCGTTTTGTAGAAAGAAATAAAAACCGGAGCAGACAACAAATTGAATGAGCTATAGCCAATCAAAAGTTTTATTTTGAATATACACATATTAAGAGAAAATAAAAAGCATTACGACATTAAAGGATGAAGAAAGAAAAGGGTCAAAACAGAAAGAAAGAAAAGAAAAAAAAAGAAAAATGAGAATAAACTTAAAAGATAAAACTTATATGATTGCAGGGGCATATTTGTGACCATCGACCAATCTCTCTCTCTCTCTATATATATTATATACACACACACACTCTAGAAAGTCTCTTGGATGATTTATCGTTTAGTCCCTACTCATTACTCTATAAAGGACTCTTACAATTTTACTTATAAAGGACTCCTACAATTTTACTCCCCGTCTCCTATCAAACTAAAAATTCTTAATTAGAAATGTTAACGTATCAAATAATGGCCGAATTTTTCCACTCACTAATTGCATCATGATAAGAAGTTGAACTAAATTTGGACTCTATTAAGGGCCCGTTTGGGGTTGCGATACTTTTGGTAAAAAAGTACTTTTAGATGTTAAAAGTATTTTTAAATTGTTTGGTGAATATCATCCCATAAAATTAGGAGTAAAGATTTTTGTGTTAAAATTTTTTTACCAAAAACTCAAATTTGGTACTTTTAGAGTAGCTTTTGTGATTTAAAAAATAAAATATCAAATTTAATCATCTTATTCTATGTTATAAACCAAATAAAGAGATAAACACTTTTAAAAATTTTCAAATTATATATTATCCAATATAATCGGTACTTATTGAACTATGTCTCCAAACAATATATTTAAAATATTTTAAACAGTTGACAAGTACTTTTATTAAAGATCTGCTAGGGAAATACTTTTCAATAAATTACCGCAATTCCAAACGAGCCCTAAATTGGAGACAAGCTATTGTTTTATAACAAGATGATTGAAACTAGAAGTCAAATTACATAGGCAGTTTGGAATCCATTAAGATCCCAATAAAAAGGTTAATTGCTTAGAATATACGTATAAAAAAAAAAACATCCGCCAAATGAAGCTCTGACAGGGGGTATTTCTCAAACTATACCTGCCAAAATGAATTTTTCCTTCCCAATCAGAAGCTGTCAGCCGGTCAGAAGCTCAGCAAAAATTTCAGTGCTGGTCAGAAGGTGTCAGCCGCTGCCGTGCACAGTCAGCACGGTAGCGGCTGACACTTCCAGACGTAGCAGCAGTTTTGCAGGCCGCTGCCGTGCTGACTGTGGCAAAAAAAAAGTTTTTACGGAAATTGGTTTTTAAAGTTAGGGTTTAGGATTTTTGGGTTAGGGTTTTTGCGTTAAGGTTTTAAAGTTAGGGTTTTAGGGTTTAGGGTTTTAGAGTTTAGGGTTTAGGGTTTTAGGGTTTAGTATTTCAAATTAATAACAAGGCTAACGCTAATTGTTGTCTAATTTTATCTGTAAATCAATAAACCATTATCAAATTACGACAAGGGGTTTTCCTTTCTTTTGTTTTGTGTATACTTAAAGTAATCAATGTATATATTTTTAAAAATACTCTGACTTAGGGGATAGTTTCTTAGAAAATAACAAAAAAAATTCTATTGGGCTTAAATTTGGGAGTTATTCATGGACTAATATTTGGCCTTCATCAGTGGGTAGAGCATAGCCTTGTTTAGGTTTTAAATTTAATTACTTTAGTTTTGAGTTGGACTTACTCGTATATTTCATTTGGGCTTACATTCATTGTATTAGACTCATGTAGGTAATTTCTGTTTGGATCAGACGCCTCAGCCAAATGTCCAAATTTGTTATGGAACTCGGTTGGGTTAAGGAATATGGACCAAGCTTTTGTTTTTATCTTTCCTTTGTTTTTCTTTTAATATGTAGTTTTAGATATTTTATGTGTTTTAGGCATTCTTTAATTTTCTGAAAATTTGATTGTGTTCTTATGTTCAATGATTTTCATCTAAGTCCATAAAATATATTTATAATTTGTCCCCTAACTTTTGCATAATTATGCTAGGGCCTCAAGATTTGCAAAAAATGGATATAATTTCTCATTTGTGGAGTCCTAGCCTATCTTTATGATGTTAATGTGTATTTTGGTGAATTAATTCTGACTTTTCAGGTATAAATTGGGGTTTAAGTAAATTTATTAAATTTAGGATTTTAATTTAACAACTTTAGAAACTAGTATGAATAATCTTTTGTTTGTAGATTTGTAAATCACTTTGGTAGTCCAATTAGCCTAAATTTGAGTAGCAAATGAATAAAAGGTTAGTAAAAAAAAGTGATTTTTACAGAATTTGCATTTGGGCCCTTAGATTTTAAAATTTATATTTTTACCCATAATTTTTTATTTTTTAACTTTAGCCCCCATGAATCTTTGTTGCCTTTGTCATTAAGATTGTCCTAAACTCTTTAATCCGCCATTTATGTTTGTAACATTAGTTTATTATTTGCTTTGCAACGTTAGTGGGTTTCTTTTTAATGACATCGAATAAAGTATTTAGGGTTGCACTTTTGTATTTAGGGTTTAGGATTTAAGTAATTAGGGTTTGAGATGGAAATGAAATTAAACGTAGATGAAGTTTAAAGTTAAGGAAAGTAGCATTCATTAGATAACTACCTAGCACAGTCATTATTTACAAAGTCAATGCTTAGCGCGCATGTTGCCTTAACTCTTGCCCTTACCCTTACCAACATTTTGCAGCATTGTGGAAGGGCAGCAAAATCTCTTCGGTCGTCATATTTGACGCTTGTCAAGAACGACACTAGGATGATTCGGATAATCACGGAACGGCGGATCCTCCCTGGAAACGCATTGGAAGTATCGCTGCTCTCAGAATCGTTCGTGGAACGATAGGTGACAAAATCTCCTGTCGATACATGATTGGATGCATAACTTGGTTGGCCGGTAGATGGAAAAAGCGATGGCAGTCCGAAACTGTAATAATCAGGAAGCTCCAACGATGAAGAAATACCTCCCGTTCCACTAAGAAAAGTAAATATAAGGTGTAATGCCGCAGGGGAAGAAAAGTCTCCTGTCATGGGGACATGCTCATATGGAGGTAACTGTGATGAAGAAGGAAATTGTGGATCAAATCCATGCATGTCTACAACTGGCGTTGGTGGTGCAGCAAATGGATGAAATTGTTGCAACGGTGTTGCTTGTGCACCAATGGTCATCGACGCCGGCGGTGGAATAAACATGTCCCCAGATACATGAAAGTGTGCAGCCATCCCTGCATCTACACCCGGCATTGGTGAAAATTCGAATGTGGTGAATTGCTGAACCGGAGACGTGTGCAGATGATGAGTATCCATTCCAGTGACTTGAACGCTAGGTTCAGCAACGGTTGATCCATCGTGCTGACCATGTCTCCTATGTCTACCACGACTAGACGAAGGTCCTGTTTGAGATGGAACTCGTCGACCTGGAGTCTGAAATGGGACATTTGATGCCGAAGGGTGCCCAAAATCGAATAGATCGGATTGTCCTACAACCATACGATCAAAACGTCAGAGGTATTGCATCGAACCATATGCACCATCCATGATGGTCAACAGACGTGGATATGCAATGTCACCGATATCATCAACATTGATAGCATCCTGTGTCTGCTGACCAATACGCTGCATAGCACCCATATGTAACAAAAAATTTTAGGCCAGTTGTTAGGAATAATTGTTTAACGCACCTATGCTAAAAAACGTTCCCAATGACAGAAGTCTCAAGTAAATGCATACCATATACTCAAATTGTCCAGAGACTCCCTGAAGCATTTGGCCCATCTACGGATTTTGGTCACTAGGGTTCGAAATATATAGAACAGTGTGCTCGTGATACCATTTGAGGTAATCATTTGATGGCATGAATGTATTAGCAAACTGACCTGTGACCTCCGCATTTGCGCGAGCATTCTAATATTGTTTCCACCCCCTATGAAATTGGGCTCAATTCCTTCCAGGATAGCCAGACAGATTGAGCTGATAAACCCCGTTCAGATTTGTGTTAACAACTTCGGGAATATTTTGAAGTAGTCCAAACTGACGCATGACCCGATCTGGACAGTGAAACTCAATAATGTACCAAAATACGAGGGGAACTCTGACCCGTGAAATGCGCTCGCCGTGTCTGCAGTATCGTGGTAGTGCGGCCAATCTTTCATCACTGTACAGCATCCATATGAATTGTCATAACAAAAAGTAATTATTTATTTTCGCAAAGAATGGTGTATATTAGCAAATAATAACCGAAGCTATAACATGTATATTACCTCATCCATGCGTAGCAATGCAATATACTCCTGATAGTATTTGCTGCGCCTACCCGGCGGATCAACCCCTGTACATTCGGCTGCCCATCTACCACTATCGGAAATTCACCAGTCTCAGGCGCTGGATGCATACCCGGTCGAATGCTGGGAATCCGTTCCCATGCCCATATTTGGAGTAATAGATAAGGGCCACCTGTGGTAGTAGTAGAAGCACGCGAAGCGTGACACACACGTGAGTATAAACAGACTAGAGTCGCTGACCCCCAACTGTACTCCCTTATCGCTTCCAATTCTCGAACATAATCTAACCAATTCAGACTAACAAGATTCCCGCATGAATCCCCGAATAGTAGACCACCCAATAAAATCAATATGTAGATGTGAGCATACTGCCGAATCGGGTGCATCCGGCGGTACTGGCGTAGTCAACCGTCTGTACATAGACGACATCTTTAGGCGGCCACCATTTAGCATTGCATCTTCCGAATCACCAACTATTTGCGCTCCTGTACAGTTCGACATATTAAGCCTAATTTACATATAAGTAGCAAGGTGTTATAAACTTTTTAATGAACATATATATTTACATGCTTGGTTACCGTAAAATATTGAACATAATTATCAAATATAACTGGTAATCATTATCACAAGTAACGAGTAAATTGATTATATCTTTATTCATTTATCTATAATCTTAAAAAAATAGTTGATTATATAATTTTTATAATAATCTTAGTAAACTAGAATTTTACAGCCATCCTAAATAAATTTCATCACTTTAATTTTCAAAATAACCTAATTAAACTAAATTTTAACCATAATCCTAAATATACTTCATTTCATTAATTTTTAAAATAAATACATTAACCTAACCTCATTATTCATGTCCCCAGATGCCTTTTGTATTGTAAATATCCCATTTGTTTTTTACTTAAATTTTGTATTATTATTAAACTATTATTAAATGCATAATAGTTGTTAATTAAAGAAGGATTCATGTATTCCAATAAGCAGGAATTAATTATTGTAATTACTTTGGCTTGGCGTACGTAATAACACAACCAATTCGGATCATTATTTTTTTCGAGACAACATTTTTGCATCTTCCAAGAATCTTCCATTCTATATGTTTTTTAACTACATTTTTACCTCGCACGCAACATATATGATATCTTACAAAAGTCCTACATATAGGAATTCTTCATCTATATCAATCTCTTCCCCAAACTTTTTTTATTGATATTTGCCGATTATAACTTTTTTCTTTTTTATTGTTCTCGTCACTTGTCATGACAATTGATCGTGAGTTAAAATATTTACAATCGGATAAACCTGTTGGAATTTGGGCTGTAAAAAGCCACATGTAGTCCAACTTCTATTTTTGGTAAGAATTAAATTATTGATTAAATAATGTATGGTGAAAGGCAAAATTTTTGTCCCGTAGCACGACAAGGTCGTACTTCGATTGACGGGCAGGTTTCTTATGTTTAGTTAATTAATGTATTTTATGCATGTAAAAACCAATAATTTTAATTAATTGTTCTAGTAATTCTACATGAATTATATTATATAGTAATTCTATATAAATTATATAATTTTATATAAGTCGTAGTCGACAACACTATAGCACTATATACACTAGTTAACTCTTTTTTAGCACTTCAATATTATAAAATTATAAATAAATTTATCACACTTTACATTAACTATTAATTAATATAGTATAACAACAACACACTATGTAGAAAACATGTTTAATTAATATCATTTGATGACAGTATAATATAACATGTAAATACATAAATAAGCTACATGTTTAATTAACATAATATAAATAATGTAATTAATAACTAATATAATAATAATTTAAATTACTAACCTGTACGAATACGATTGTACTATAAAAAAATTCTGCCTTTATCAGCACCGCAATGGATTAGCATGACGGTCTTATGTAACACGGCGATACCAACAGTTTGTCCCTGATGTTAACCCTCGATTTTCACTTTAGTAGCAAATCAACTTTTCTGTACAAATTAATATTATTATCCACCAATCAACCTCAATTTTTTAAAACCAATTATTAAAATTTTAACTATAATCAGACAATCAATTTTCACTATTCTGCACCAATTAACCTGGTAATGTAGCTGCCTGTCTGAGTATAATTTCTGCAAGCTATCAAAATTGGCCGACTGATTTTCTACTACTACCAATCTATTAAAGACAGTTTCGGCCAACAAATTTTCAAGCCTTGCGCATTTGAGCCTCCAGCAAAACTGCCTAACCACGGTGCCGATTTCATAGATTTCGAATCCAACCAGAAGGAGTTCAAATTTGAGACTGAGAGAAAGCGAGAGAGTAGCTTCGGAGGAGAATGAGAAATGAGAGTGAGCGAGCAAAACTGGCCATAACAAACCATTATATAGCGAATTTAATCAAATCTAGCCGTTCATATGAATAGGATGAACGGCTAGAATTTTTTTTGCAAAAATCTCACCGTTACCGTGCTGATTGGACACGGTAGCGGTGGAAATTAGGCAATAATTTGCGTACGATACCTATGCTCGTCACATGGCCTTTGTCGGCCTTTGTCAGCCTTTGCAGGCACCTGACAATGGCTGACAAAGGTGCCTGGCTTCTTTTTTTTGCAAAGGCTGACAAAGGCGTCTGGCTTCTTTTTTTTTGACCGCTTGTCTCCTTGCTGTGCTAACTGGGCACGGTAGGGGACAGACAGATTTAAAAAAAAAAATTAGAGTCAGCACAGCAGCGGCTGACTTTTCCAAAATAAAAATTGTGCCGGAACGATTTAAAAATTTTATTTTTGCTCAGCACGGCAGGTATAGTTTGAGAAAAGTTCCCCGTCAGAGCTACATTTGACGGATTTTTCTTTTAACGTATATTTTGAGAAATTAGCCTAGTAAAAGTCATTGAAAAGAGAACTTAAAAAATGTCAATGTATCAAATAGTGAACTAAACTTGGACTGTATTAAATCAGACAAAGTCTCATTTTATGACTTAGATGATTTAAACTAGAAGTCAATTTACACAGAGAGTTTGGAGTTTATTAAGATTCGAGCAAAAGTCATTGAAAAAGAGAACTTAGGGGAAAATAAAAATTCTGGCTGCAATGCTAGATGAAGACCCATCACTGACTGATTGGTCAGAATACCACAATCATATCTAAAGTGAAAACTTGTATGATTCAAAACCTCTCTTATGTTGTTGCTTGAATAATTTAATGTTGTATTTTAATCTATCGATTATATTCATGACTGAATAGTTTGATTGGCACCTTGGTTAAATGCATATTACTTGTTTATGAATTTTGGACCTTTTGGTTTGAGAATTTGACTCTTTTTTCTTCCTTCTTCATGTGCTTGCTTTGACATAATAATCAGATTATACAAAGCTTGACACTTAAAATGTATACCGTGAAAAAGAATTTATTTTGATTTTGAAAATTTAGGATTTCTACGGGGATTGTTTAAGGTTGATGATTTTTATCTCTACAATGCTAAGTTAACCATATGATATTCATAAACCAGCCCATATTAGAATTAGTTCAATCCAGAGAATTTTTAGCCGAAAATCTATATCTATATCTATATGTATTGGAGGGAAAATTTTTAACAATGACCCTCCACAATTTTAGATTTGTTTTAATTCAGTAATCCTTATTCCTTCTCAGCATCCCTTTTCACTTTTCCAATTTAAGTGACTCACTAACTTACAAAATCATAACTCCATAATTTTAACTAATAGATATTTACGACCTTTGCAAAATCGCAATTGCAAATTGTAAACCACGTCTGACACTTACCACATGACTCAGGAACTCACTGCTATGAAAAATACATATCCAAAATTTAGAAGCCCATTTGCATTATAATTTCCACAATTCTACGTATCTAACTCTTATAACGTATCTTACTCTCATAATCATTCACAAAAACTAAAGATCACGATTACATTCATTTCTATCAATATATCTTTCATTTTCTAATAAAAATTTCTATTATTATTTTAGGATTCATCTTCCACAAAAAAAGTAGTTTTCGAATCATATACACATTTTATCACACTTTGAGCTATTGCTAGACAAATCTTGGATTTTAATTATATTGGTACAATTTTTTTACTTTTTTTTAATTCATACTATCTTTTAATTTCTTTCAATAATTTAGCCCCATGCTTAGAAAAGAAAAGAAAAAAAAATTGAAGAACTGTGTTTGTTTTACAATTTAGCCTTAACTCTATATCTGAGCAAGTTAACTTAACCTATCCAAACCATAACCAATCAATTGAAGGTCATTAAAAATTAAATCCCATATTATGAATTTGGAATATTTTGGATTGATATTAAAGGCAGTGACTTTGATTTGTTTATAGAATTAACTATGAGACATTTTTTTAAAAATTTTTTATTAGCTGAGAGTTGAGATTTAAGAAATAGGAAGGAGAAAGAGAAATTCAAATCCAGAACCTCTACTGGGTATCAACTAAAATTATAATAAGATAGTTGTCGATTCACATAAATAATTATATTAACTTAAAATCATTATATTCCAAGAGTCAAAATACTCCTCTTGATTTTTTGTTTCTTATGCAAGTTATAGGATTTGTCATGTGAACATGAGTTGACTGTTGGGAAAATCGGTTAATTTCCCACTCAAAAATTTAACTAGTGATTAAACCGATTCAGTAATTTCCAAGAAAGATCGTTAAACAATCTCCTTAAACAGAATTACCATTCTAAGTAAATTCCCAAGAAAGGCTGAAGGGATCACAAGTGATCCCAGTTAAAATCCAGTCTCCCAGACAGAATTTACGTGCACGGTGTATTATTACAACTAGACCCGTATATACATAAATAATGTACACACGAATAAGAAAATACATCCAAATGAACCGTATAAAAAATTACAAATAAATCCGACAAATATATTGAATACTATACTACAATACAAAAGAAACTACTAAATAAAAGCGGAATAAATAAAAGAGATAAGGAAAGAACGCACCCGAAAAATTGATAACGGAGTTCGGTCAATTTTGCCTAATCTCCGAGCACCGCCTAAGCGACCCGCTCTTAATAATTTTTGGGAGAAGAAAGAATTACAAATGAATTCTTTTTCTTTTCTTTGGTACATCTTATTTGGAAGGCTTGAGGGTTAATTTATAACTCTCAAGCCTTGCACCTACAACTAATCCTACCGATGTGGGACTAAAATTTTTGCCACAATAGTCAAAGTTTTGGGTTTTGACAAAATCAACAAATCTCCACCTTGACATAATTTCTAGTCCTACCAAAAATACAAATCTTCTCCTTCAAAAAAAATTAACAAATGGTCCTTCGGTGCTTTCAAATTTGCACCCTCAGGCGCCAACTCAAATATGCAGGATATTGACCAAGTCTAAACAATGTTCAAATTTGGACCTTGTAACCACCTTGATCACCATATCTGCAGGATTCTCCGTAGTCTGAATTTTCTGGAGAAAAATCTCCTTTTCTTTGAGAATTTCCTACACGAAATGATAGCGAACATCAATGTGCTTCGTTCTTACGTGCAAGACTTGGTTCTTCGCTAAGTGAATAGCACTCTGACTGTCACAAAACACGTCAATATATTTTTGACCAACTCCCAAGTCTTCAAGCAATCCTTGAAGCCAAATTGTCTCCTTCACAGCTTCTGTAATCGGCATATACTCTGCCTCCGTTGTAGACAAAGCCACCGTTGACTGCAAAGTAGACTTCCAACTAACTGGCGCCTTAGCAAACATGAACAAGTAGCCAGTTGTAGAACGTCGCTTATCCAAATCACCTGCATAGTCAGAACCACAATATCCAACTACACATTGACCAAGTGATTTATCCTGTTCAAAAACAAATCCAACATCTACAGTATTTTTGATATACCATAGAATCTATTTCACAGCTTACCAATAACCCTTGCCCGGATCATGCATGAATCTGCTTACCACACCAAATGCTTGTGAAATGTCGAGTCTAGTACACACCATTGCATACATCAAGCTACCAACTGCATTAGCATACGGGACTTTCGCCATGTATGCTCGCTCTTCATCCGTCTTTGGAGATAATATGTTACTAAGTTTCAAATGAGGAGCAAGTGGAGTACTTATAGGTTTTGAATCTCCATTCATACCAAATCGTTGTAGTACCTTTTTCAAATACTGCTTCTGTGTCAGACAAAACTTGCTTCTCATTCTATCCTTGCTTATCTCCATGCCGAGAATCTTCTTGGCTTCTTCCAAATCCTTCATCTCGAACTCTTTACTCAACTGACCCTTCATTTTGTCAATTTCAACTTGGCTCTTTGATGCTATCAGCATATTATCAACGTACAAAAGTAAGTAGATGTAGGAATCATCTCGTAATTTTCGCAAATACACACAGTGATCGTATTTGCTTCTTGTGTACTTCTGACCCATTATGAACTGGTCAAATCACTTGTACCATTGCCTCGGTGATTGTTTCAATCCATACAACGATTTGCTCAGCTTACAAATCCAATTCTCTTTACCAGCAACTTTGAATCCATCTGACTGAGACATATAGATTTCCTCCTTCAAGTCACCATGAAGGAACGCGGTCTTCACATCAAGTTGAGCTAGCTCCAAATTCAAGTATGCTACCAAGGCCAACAAAATTCTAATAGAGGAATGTTTAACAATTGGAGAAAATACCTCATTATAATCAACTCCCTCCTTTTGAGTGTAGCCTTTAGCCACCAATCTTACCTTATAATGAACATCATTCTTGTCAGGAAATCTTTCTTTCTTTGCAAATATTCATTTGCATCCAATTGCCTTCTTGCCCTTCGATAGTTGCGTCAAATTTCACATCTTGTTCTTCTGAAGAGATTGCATCTCTTCTTCCATAGCATCTTTCCATCTACCATTTTCTGTACTTCGAACTGCTTCAGAAAAGGTGGTTGGAACATCATCAACAACTGGAAGTGCATAGGCCACCATGTCAGCAAAACGAGCAGGTTTTTGAATTTCTCGTCTTGACCTATTAACGACAATTGACTCTTGTTGCTATTGAGGTTCGTGGATTGAGACCTCTTTCTCATCTGACTCCTCTTCTGCCATGGGAGAGTCACTGATGGTGCTATTTGTTGGGCTCACTATTTGCTCAAATTCTACCTGTTTCGGCGTACACTCCACCTATTACGGAGTACCACTGGTCTCATCTTGTGTTACCTTATTCAACATGACAGATTTATCAAAGGTAACATCCCTGCTGATAATGATTTTCTTTGCTTCTAGACGCTACAAACGGTATCCCTTAACTCCAGTATTAAAGCCCATAAAGAGAGCCTTCTTTGCACGTGGATCCAATTTTGATTCATTTACATGATAATATGCAGTAGAACAAAAAATATGCAAAGAATCATAATCTGATGCAGGTTTTTCAAACCATACCTCTAATGGAGTCTTGCTACCGATTGCAGATGATGACAAGTGATTGACGAGATGTTGAGCGTATGTCACAGCCTCAACCCAAAATTTTCTGTCTAACCCAGCATTAGACAGCATGCAACGTACTTTCTCCTCTAGTGTCTTGTTCATACGCTCTGATACCCCATTCTGCTGCGGTGTTCTTCTAACTGTGAAGTGTCGAACTATGCCACACTCTTGGCATATCTTCTGGAAGGAATCACTCTTATATTCTCCACCATTGTCTGTTCGGAGAACCTTGATCTTTCTTCCCGTCTAATTTTCAACCTGAGCTTTCCATTTAAGGAAAATTCCTAGCACTTCATTCTTGTTCTTCATAGTAAACACCCAAACTCTTCTGGAAAAATCATCAATAAAAGTGACAAAATAATACCTGCCTCCAAGGAATGGAGTTTTGGTAGGTCCCCACACATCTGAGTGCACATAATCCAAAATACCCTTGCTATTATGGATGCCAGTGCCAAATTTCACTCTTCTTTGTTTTTCCAGAATACAATACTCACAAAATACTAATTTGCAAGTTTTCGTACCTTTCAACAATCCTTACTTGGCAAGATTTTACAAGAATTTTTCACCAGCATGTCCCAATCGCATGTGCCATAACTTTGCTGTCTCCGCGTCCTTCTTGCTACTAGAAGATGTTGCTGCTACTGTTGTCCCAACAATTGTACTACCTTGGTAGTAATACACATTATTTTTTCTCACACCTTTCAACATCACAAGTGCTCCCGAAGTTGCTTTAAGAATTCCATCTCGCATCTTCGCTTCTAGGCCTTTTGACTCCAAGAGCCCCAAGGAGATGAGATTCCTCTTCAAATTCGGCACGTACCGAATATCTTTCAAGATTCTGGTGGATCCATCGTGATTACGCAACTTGATTGAACCTATCCCAACTGTTTTACAAGGATTGTCATTTCCCATGTAAACAACTCCACCATCAAGTTCTTCAAATTCAAAGAAGCACTCCCGCATGGGAGACATATGGTAGGTACAATTTGAATCCAAAATTCACTCATCTGGATAGGATATTGAAGGTGATACAACCAAAGAGAAATCTGATTCGGCATCACTTTTGCACTCTGCAACATTTACATCTTGCGAAGTTTTCCCTTTCTTCTTCAACTTTGGACTGTCTTTCTTCTAGTGCCTTTTCTCACGACAGAAAGCACACTCATCTTTGGCAACTCTATTTTTCGATTTGGACTTTCCTCTTCTTCCCTTTGATTGGATTTGTTGACGACCTCTTGCCACTAACGCTTCATCTGCTGTAATTACTTTATTTTTCATTTTATTCTCTTTCTCAATTCATGACTATACAAAGCAGAACATACAACATCTAAAAACACATTCTCCTTCCCATGAAGTAACGTAGTTTCCAAATGTTCAAATTCATCAGGAAGGGATGGCAACAATATCAAAGTCAAATCTTCATTTTCAAATTTTACATCTAAATTTAACAGATCTGTTACTAACTGATTAAACATAGTGATGTGTTCATTCATAGTAGTACCTGATTGGTAATTGAATCGGAACAATCTTTTCTTCATTAGGAGTTTATTCTGACCACTCTTCTTCAGAAATTTCTCCTTTAATGCCCTCCGCAACTTCCATGCAGAAGTCTCGTTCTTGAAAGCATACTTTTGCTCTCTGGACAAACATGATCGAATAGTTCCACATGTCAATTGATTTATGATACTCCACTCTTTCTCTTCTATATCATCTGGTTTCTTTTCTTCGATGGCAATGTCAAGTCCCTGTTGAAAAAGGGAGTCTATGACCTCGCATTGCCACATGCCAAAATGACCAGTACAGTCAAATATCTCGACCGCCAGCTTCGAACTTGACATTGGAGTCCTCGACCATGTGGACAAGGAAGCCGATGCCCCAGATGTAATTCTTGACATGGAATCGTTTGATGCCATTACAGACTCAAAATGATAGTATTCAATATATAACAAATTACAGACAAGCCAAAGGACGAACCTTCGGCTCTGATACCACTTGTTGGGAAAATCGGGTAATTTTCCACTCAAAAATTCAACTACTGATTAAACTGATTCAGTAATTCTCAGGAAAGATCGTCAAACAATCTCCTTAGACAGAATTACCATTCCAAGTAAATTTTCAGAAAAGGCTGGAGGGGTCACAAGCGATCCCACTTAAAACCCAGTCTCCGAGACAGAATTTACGTGCACGGTGTATTATCATAACTAAACCCGTGTATACATAAATAATACGTACACACGAATAAGAAAATACACCCAAATGAACCGTATAAAATACTACAAATAAACCCGACAAATATATTGAATACTATACTACAATAGAAAAGAAACTTCTAAATAAATGCGAAATAAATAAAAGAGATAAGGAAAGAACGCACTCGAAAAATTGATAACGGAGTTCGGCCAATTTTGCCTAATCTCCGAGTACCGCCTAAACGACCCGCTCTTAATAATTTTTGGAAGAAGAAAGAATTACAAATGAATTCTTTTTCTTTTTCTTTGGTACATCTTATTTGGAAGGCTTGAGAGTTAATTTATAACTCTCAAGCCTTGCACCTACAACTAATCCCACCGATGTGGAACTAAAATTTTTGCCACAATAGTCAAAGTTTTGGGCTTTGACAAAATCAACAGACAACCAAATAATCCAAAACTTATTCCTCTATAATTAAAGCTCTTTCGGTTTGCCTATAAAGAATAAGGTAATCTAAAGACATTGGTTATTTGATTATTTTGGCAAAATCCGGCATAAATGAAGCATGTTTTGGTGAAGAACTTTGAACCTTTGTGTTTGAGAGTGAATAGATACTCATTCTAAAGCCAGAGGGAGAATAAAAAAAAATTGGGTGTTTTCAAAATGGCTTCAAAGGACTTCTGGATAACTTATTGCTAACAGAAGTGTGGTTTCATGACAAAAGATGGTTGGAATTGGAGGTTTGGTCCAAATTGGACTGGTTTATTTTTTTAAGGAATTTAACATTAGCATTTTAAATTTGAGGATGTAAAAATTTTTTGGCGAAATGTATAGAATGTTTTGTGCTATTTTATCTAAAAGATAAGAAATAGAAAGACGTATCAAAAGCTATCCAACTCAAATGACATCTGTCCTATAACATGTACGTGTTTTTTTTTTCTCCAGTGAATATAAACAGCAGCAGTATGGAAGGATAGCACTACCATTACAAAGAAAGTGCAGAAAAAATCTTCTGGTCATAGGCCTCTTAAGTAAAACATCATTAAATCTTCGGCGCAAATCTTCACAATCCCCCTACAACCAACATCGTACTGATGAAATACAAAGAAAGCCAAGAATGCCTTTGATAGTTTTGGAGTCAGTTCTACCAAATGAAAGAATTACAACTGGACACAGTTCAGTACTTTAAGCCATGTTTCTTATTTCACAGTAGAGACATAAAGGTGTAAAATCACGCAAGAAAATGGTTAGTAAGCCATCCATGCTTATCTAAGGCCAAAATATATTTCTTCCAATTGAGATTTATTAGGTAATAAGGTTATTTGTATTGCTTGCCATTTCTACAGCTAGAATGCCTAGATGAAAATAGCCTTTCTAACTAACTCTGCTTCTCACTTCCACTGTGACATTTTATCCTACAAGCAGTGATGCTCAAAAACCAAATCAAGGGCCTCTAAGCAAGGGATGATACCAAAAGAAAAGGGACAGGTATTGCTGATTTATAATATTACAAGGAGCATGTCATATATTTACCGTTCCCAAGGGCACTCGAAAGGTTGACTTGTCATCATTCTTTCGAATGCATCTTAATTAACCCAATGAAAAAATGGTTAGGAATATTGGAATTCACCCCTTTGGGCTCTCAAGATTCTACAATAGCAATAACAATAAAGGCTGAAACTCTAAGATTAATGGAGAAGCATTTAGCTCCTATCTAAGACATATCAAGTGACTTCTCCTTGTTCTACTGAATTACAGCCACTTATACAGCATAATTACAGGTTTTGCATTGCTTGTTGGTTAATGAGCCTTGGTTGCTGCTTCAAACTACCATGTTTGGCATGCAATGAATCAGAGGCTTTTTTAGCAAAATCTGAGTTGAGTCTTTCACAATATAGATGAAAGTAAGACAAGTTTTGGTATGATCAAACACGTGCAATACAGGTGCATTTTCCTAGTAGTTAAAATGTTTGGCATTAGTCATTAGTAAGTGTGAGAACCCGAAAATTTTCACATTTTCTAGGCATTTTTATTTTTGCCTACATTTTTATACTTGCCTTTAAAATATTAAAGTTTCTATGCATTTTGATAAGCGAGTATAGTTTTAAATCATTTTCCTAGTATAAGTTAGTGTACATTAAATTTGAAACGCATTATAGACGTGGGACCCGCTAGTGCGATAAAAATTTGGTGATTAAGAGTGAGTTTTAGGTGTTGTTAAGTGTGTGATTAGAAGTGATACTAATAAACTAGTGAATTATAAGTTAAACCTCTAGTATACGCGATTTAAGGAAAATCGGCTCGGACCGACGGGTGTCGCGCACTACCGATTGAACATACCACTTGAACACTACTTTATTACCTTCATCTCCTTATTTTGATATCAACAAAAATCACCCCAAAATGCCCGTCAAGGCAGCCAAAATTCTTGACCAAGAGAGAGAAAAAAAATGAGTGGAAGTTGGTGGAGACACTTGTTGGCCATCTAACGGCCTTTGACCAAACTAATTGTCTTGCCTTCTTATCTTCATTTGGCTCCATTTCTTCATCATTTTCTGGTTGTCTTGGCCGAGAGAGAGAGAGAGAGAAAAGCAAGGGGAAGAAACTCTATTTCGTCTTGAGTTTGATTCATTTGAGTGAAAACAAGAAAAACTAAACCGATTAATTACTAGTTTGAGAGTTTGGGAAGCTTAAGGAACCCAAAATTTCGAGAAGAAGTGGAGGATAACTCTAGAAAAATTTGTTTTTGAGGTAATATGGCTGACCACTCTTTTCTTTTCCCTTAATCATGTTGGAGTTGCTTAGTAGCTTGTATTTGTGGTTGTAATGCTTATATCAAGTGATTTTGGATGGTTGGGGTGATGAATTTGAGTTAGGGTTTGAATGATTCACTTATCATACTTGTTGTATGGGTGGTATATGATGTATATAAGTTGGTATAAGAGGTGGTAGTGATGGGTTCAAGCTAAAAATGAGATTTATATCTTGATTGTAGCAAATTTCCAGAATTGAAGTTAGTATGCACCCTGTTCTGCCTGGTTCTAGTTCACCATCTTAGAGGCCGAATCAGGCTTAGTATAAAACATAAAAGTTGTAGAAAATGATGTTTTATAATTTCCTACAAAATTTCAGCCAAATCTGAACACTGTAGCTCATGAAAACACAAAAATACCCCTGAGACTGCCCTAGGTAGTGTCCAGCAGACAGTTTTAACATTTTCTCATGTTGGCTGCTTTTTTCATCTTGATCTGTTCCAAACCAGTCTTTGGCCAAAACATAAAACTTTTAGACCTATGTTTTAGCTTTCCAACGCAACTGAAAACAACTCAATTAGACTTTGGTAGCCTAAGTTATTGTCATTTACGCATAGTGTGGTTAACTAGCCCAAATGTGAGATTTTGGTTTTGCAATCCGGACTTTTGACCTAGATATCCTACAAACTGGACTGAGCTATCTTCACCAAAGTTGTAGGCCTTTGTCTTAGCTTCGAAAAGGTATAAATTTCACCTCAATCCGATAAGCGTAGCTTCGGTTGTGTCCGTTACGCAAAACAACGTCAAATCTGCCTTTGATTTTAGGCCTTAAACTTCATTTCCGGTCAATTTTTCTAGCTTGGTTTGGTAATCATATGACATTGAGCCTATTGAATGACTATTGTAATACATTTATGTTGTGTGTAATGTTGGGATTGATTGAGGAAAACAATGAAACCATAAATGGATGGAAAATAGGTAAATACAAAGGGCGTGCTGCCCAAATTTACGCTCGAGGACTAGGTAGATATACTTGCGACTTGAGTAAGGCTTGAGGGCGAATACCACTTGAACCATCTAATATATTTGCATCCTCTTTTATCAAGATACATAAGTTGGAATTCGGCCGAACCTTGTACCCTTTGGAAAATGGAAATAACGACTAATTGAAATATGTTTTTCTTGTTCTTTCGATTCCAATGGGAGTTCTAAAGTTTTAACCGCTTCCTTATCAAAATTAAACGAGCGAGCATGAATTTTTTTCGAGATTTGATAAGTATCTTGAATACTACATCCCGAGTTGCATTTACTTAATTTTCTTGAAGCGAAACTCCTATGTTTTGAACTCTAGAAAGGTTTACATTCGTAAATGATATTTTATCGCAAATTCGGACTCCAACCAAAGAGTTGGACTGGAACGTGATTTTTGAAAAGGCACTAGACTTTTGGTGAGTGCTTTCAAATGCCTGATTGAACTAGACACTTGTTTTCAATACTTGACCAATGTGATTTAATGATATGTCATTTGTTTGATCGGACAAGAGTGTACTTTATCGCACTTGCCCTAATATGATATATACTTGTTCATTGCTGCAATTAACTTGATATACTTGTACTTGAGTTGTAAGTGCGGAGCAGCAGTATGTACCACACTCAATTGGAGTGGGAGGTGCCTCTCATTCCCGTCTCCGTACTTTTATTTTGATTCAATCGGTTGGAGATTTTATCTCATCAACAATCTTGGGAACCCAAACCCCACTGGCTAGTTAATCGAATCGAGCCGACAAGGGTTTGGTCGATTAGATAACGAACCATGGGTAGTTAGTGATGTCGAGTGGAGTGTTATCTCCTCGACTAATCGGTATATTCGAATATTATCACCAGTGTTTATTGAGAATTTTGGGCCCAATAGGGGGTGTGAATGGTGGACGGAGAGTAGTGTAAGTGGTGCTCTACTGGATTGGTTACTTACTTGAAGGTTGACGGAGTGTCAACTATTACTCGATCAAACTCTGGTGATGCAATGGGAATTTGGCTTCTGAGAGCCATCCGTATCCTTATACTTTGGAATGATTATTGCTTATTAGATTATTGTTTCTTCTGAAAAACTTTTACACTCGCTCACTTTGAGATTTGCTACATGAAGTATTATTGTTCACTTTTATGAACTCTTGATGCTCATTAATTTGCTACGTTGATATTCGTACTTTTAAAAATGGTCAATTTGTTATTTGGAATCTCACTGGGTTTTTAGCTCATTCCACGCCATTTGTTTTCATTACAGGGGGTACGAACGAGGCGTGAGACGTGTACAGGCTAGCGTAGTCTAGTTATTTTGAATTTTGAATTTGTACTCGCGCTATATCTCAACTAGGGTGATTTGTACTTGAAGTGTAGCTGCTATGAAATTTTTTTGTGTATAGAAGCTTTGTATCTTGGTTTGGGCATCAATGTATATTATAAGCTTGAATTTCCGTGTTATTTACTTTTCTATGGATGCCAGTTAATTTCTCAAGATACGAGTGAGTGAGTCCTGACGAGAGTTGGGCAGGCGGTCAGCCGAACCCTGGGGTACGCCCTAGGGGGAGGTGGGGCCGTCACAGTAAGCATTTTGTGTATTTCATGTAAATAGAGAGTAAACTACTATTGACCGCTTACTACAAGTGGGCAATATGTAATTAAGGCATTATAATTCGCTAAAATTGCAACTCATAATCACAAATAGTAAGCTGAACACTAACATCTAGTTGCACATATGAACAATATCTAATCCAACTATCAATTCACTCTCCAGTTCACTAAATTATGTCTTTACTACATGTTTGAACACTTTATTTCAATAATTAAGTTCCTATACAGCAAGCTCCAATGACCCCCCAAAAAAAAGCTCCAATAACAAATTAATTTCTAAAGCCACTACAATTCTAAATAAGGCCAAACTTTAACAATTGTATCGGTCAAACTGACTAGCCTCTAATTGGTTCGTTAACACTTTAACAATTGACTTAAGTTTAAATCCGCTATTGAAAACTTTCAGAATGTGCCAAAGACATTGGGACATGCACAGCATTTGTTTTTTTTTTTCTTTCAATTTTTTTTACACGAGCTACTGGATGTTCCATAAACTATTTTTCTGGGGGATAATTTCAGAAACCTCCCTTGAGGTTTCTAGCAATTACAGAGACCTCCCCTCAGGTATATTAAATTACACATACCTCCCTTACTTTTACTATTTATATAATAATATAGGCCCAAAAGCCTAAATTTTTTCTCAAAAATCCTAAACTACCCTTTTTGTACAAAAATTAAAAAATTTATTTTGACAATTGCTTTGTTTCATAATTCAACTAAACCCACTGTACTAACAAACCAATCTAACAAATAGTCTAATTTCAAATTCTAAACCCAAGCAATTCCATCAGCATAGTCATAAAATTGCTTCTCCTAAAGCATGCATTCAATTCTGAAGATTTGTTCCATTTTTCAGAAATATTCTCACCATATGATTCCATGGAGTGGTCAAACTCACAATCAACTGCCCTTATATTTGCATAATTTTCAACATAGGATGCCATGATTTGGTTCCATATAAGTGGCTTAATGCCTACTATGTGAACCAAATTATGGCCTTGAAGAAAATCTTTAAGGGAGATTTAGACATGGATGGAATTAATCAAGTTTAAAAAAAAGGGAAAGACATCATTATAACTATAGAGTTTTTTAAGAAATTCATTTTCCCAAAAAAACCAAAATCTATTTACAACTAGTCACACCCCAAACATCAAACCCAATGCCCACACCTTCTCAAAACAAAATAATCTAGCCTACCACTAAATCTTCAAGCATGTTAACGTCTTAAATACAGATAAGAAACTCTATCTCGATAGCCAAACCATAACAATAATTGTCAAGCATAAAAAGAAATATGAATGTACTTATTAACATCTTAAAAATTTTTTTGGATAGATAATAGACAAATCAGCAAATTTACCAATTTCAATCCCTCTTCCTCTTTTGGCCAATGATTGCATTATTTGTTCCATTATTATTGTGTGCCTCTTCATCTCCTTTTAATTTGTCCATGAAATTGGATTTTACTTTAATCATCAAATCTAATCCCTCGATTAAACTTGTGATTTGGCAATTTCAAAGAGAAGAAAGGAGGAATAAGAATATATAATAGAGTTTGAGGGATCACTTGTGGTGTGATTGGCTACAATTATAGGGTAGTAATTTGAAAGCGAATTATAGGAGGAAAGGTTGATGGATGAAAATTGAATGATAGTAAGTGAGAGACAATCATCGTTAGCTGTAACTTGTAAATAGGATAGTTAAAGAGGTCATGTTTTTTTTCTTTTTTAATTTAATTTCATTATACTATGAATTATTTATTAAGTGAAGGTCATTATAGTGATTTTATGGTGACAGGGGAGGTTAGTGTAATTTGTAAAACTTAAGGGGAACCAAGTGAAACTGTCATAAATCTCAGGGGAGGTTTGTGAAATTATCCCTTTTTCTAAAAAGACAAACATGAAATGGACACTGTGATGGAGAGATTTCACGAATTGCTATGGCGCTAGAAGTATCAACAAATTGTTTAGAAAAAAATATGAATATAATCATAGCCAGTTTGGTCCTGTGTTATAACCCTTTTCTTGCTCTTTGCTGAAGACTTGCAAGTCCTTGCATATATGCGGCTTGGAAATTAGAAAGCAAAGGTCAAGATGGGCTAAGTTTTTCAATCTTCGCAGACCAATAACTGCTCATTTGATTTCGCCATTGACAATCCAATCAACTTAAAACAAATAGAAAAAAGAAATACATTGTAGTCAGGACCTGTTGGATACAGTAAAGCATTTTATCAAGGGATAATTTCAGAAACCTTCCTTGAGGTTTCTGACAATTTCACTCAGCTCCCCCAATTTTAGAAAATTACACTAACCTCCCTTGATTTTACTATTTAGGTAACATTATAGATCCATTAGACTAGAATTATACTTAAGTATCCTAAAATACCCTTATGCAATATCATAACATCAAAAGAAAGTGAAAAAAAGGTTTAGTGATCAATTTAACCAAAAAAAAGTAACAAATACTTTTATCCAAATTTTCTATGCTTCCATGATAATTGTAAGCCCAAAATCTCATCAACCGTTCAAGCAAACTCCTATTTAATTCCCAAATTCTATCAATTTTGATATCACTAAAATCCCAATTTAGTGATGTCTATGCCAAGCGCAAACCCATACTCCAATGGCATTAGAAACAGAGAAACTAATCTTTATAACAAACCACCACCAATACTTGTAAATCAAACAAAAATGAAACTAAATACAGATATTAGATTCTAGTGCGTAATAGACATAATAACATAATCTAGAGTCATCCCTTTTTCTCTTCCAACCATAGCCCATTAATTTCATTTTTTCCCTCTCTGTCACAACCATCTTCATCATCTCCATCTAATTTGACCATGAAATTTTTATTTGCTCCCTCAATTTGTTATTTTGGAAATTTTGATTATTTAATATATGCAAGTTATAAACAAGGGGCTAATAGTTAAGTACCATGAAAGAGAGAAATAGACAAGAAATAAACACTTCGAGTAGGTTTGCATGGTGGTGTAGTTGATGGATGGAAGAGATTGTTGGGTTATAAGTAGGAAGGAGAGAATCATAAGAAATAGAAAAAAAGTGAGTGAAAGAGAAAAGAAACTGTTGTTAGTTAAAGTAGGATTAGGGATGATGACGAATTGTTGCAGGTTTTTATATTTTCTTTTACTTTTGGTTTGGTTTTTGTAACCCACATATGTGGTAAATTATCTATTAAGTAAAGGGCATTGTAGTCACTTTATTGAACCGAGGGAGGATAGTGTGATTTTCTAAAATTGGGGGGAGCTAAGTGAAATTGTCAAAAACTTCAAAGGAGGTTTCTGAAATTATCCCTTTTATCAATTAGACCCCGTTTCATCATCATTAAAAAAAAAATACTTGTACCACGAGATTACTTAAAAATTATTGTTGACGTTAAGGTATTTCAATTTATAATTATTGTAGAATTTAGGTCAATTCTGATTGTTTCTCATATTGACTCTTTAAGCAATCTGATTGTCCGGGGATATGTCCAAGAAGAGTATCTGATAGGTAGCAATTCTATTACTTATTTTATTATTAATTTCCCCTATTATCTGACCGGATGTGGATTAATTAGTAGATTCTACTCACTTTTCGTAAATTGCATTTATTTCAGGGAGTAGAACGAAAATATGATAACAGGTACCAATTTGACAGAAAAGGGATGCAGATGATAGAGCTTGTCCAACGGGTATTTTTGGAAATGAAGATATCACGCCCATTTTGGTAAATTCCGCGAGGGAAGGACACCTGGGAGGGCTTGGTTCTGCTGAGGGGCGCCGCAATTAAAAGGAGTAAAAAGAAGGAAGTTGGGCGGCGAGTTTTTTCTTAGCTTTCTCGGCAGTAGCTTAGCAGAAATGTTTTGACTCTTCTTGACTTGGACTTTTCTTGTTAAGTTTTCCTTTGGCTTTTCTCCACGCATGTGAGGAGGAAGCAACTTTTTCTTTTAGCTTTGACTTTTCCTCCTTGTACCGCTGGAGTGGTTTTGCTATACGGATGCTGGGAATAATAAATAGATTCAATTGCTGCTTGAGACTTTCATTTGCATTCTTTCTGTTCGACGAATTGCAACTTCCTGAAACGCAGACAATGGTCGTGACTTCTGCTGAAATTTCCCGCGGGCGTAGTTCATCCAATATGAGCTAATCCCCTCACTCTAGTCAAGAAACGACGGATGCTTTGGGTTACCTAACAATTGTGAGATCGATTTAATTTAATCTTTCCCTTTTAATTATTGGTATTCACATATTCCTTGATTGCAGTGCTTATGATTGTTCAATTAATTGGTTGTCTTGGATCCAGATAATTAATTGATTTGGTAATCTATTGTCAATTAGGGCATTAAATCCGTAATTGTTTAATTGCTCTAAAATAGTGACAACTGGCATGATTAGGTTTGTGTCAGGGGAATACGCGGGTTAATCTAAAATAACCCTGGTAGTGCGTTATTTGGTTAGAATAGGGCTCCTCTAATACGTAAGGCAATTGGGGAATTAAATCCTATGGGCGTACCTAGGATTATTTCTCAATTAGAGCAGTGATTAACGGGCGTACCTTGATCACCGACACAGTAAGGAGGGGTTGACTGTCATCGCTTGTTTGGTAGTTATAACCTATTTATTGATAAATAATTGGAATTGGCTTTGCATCGATGATCAATTAGGTGAACCATTGCTGAAGTTATTTCTTGGCTAGATTTTTAATTATTACTCATTTGATTTTAATATTTTGTTATTTAATTTTTAGTAATTTTTTAGATTTTATTTGAATTTCTTTGAGTGTCACCTTCTACACAAAAACACCCCCCTTTGTCACTGTGAATTTGAAATGAAACAATTACTCCCAGTCCCTGTGGATTCGACCCTGCTTACCGCTATCTACAGAAATTACTTTTAGTTTGAGCAGGTTTTATTATTGCACAGGCTAACAACCTGTCAATTTTTGGCGCCGTTGCCGGGGACTGGCGTTATTATTTGTTTTTTTTAAAATTCATTTTTGTTCTAATTTTCTGGTATTTCTCTAGTGTATGCCTCGGTCTTCTCGTACAGGTGATTTGATTTTTGACCCTGAAGTAGAGAAAATCGCGCGTAGAACGAGAAAGGAAACAAGACACCTCAGAGAGGAGCACTCCAGTGCTACATCTCAGAGACCTGAGTCAGGAGTTGAACCAACAGATTCATTTGGTGACACTTCGAGTGACCCGGAGCAAGAAGAAATCCCCATGGCTAATGCACGAACATTAAAGGAGTTGGCTGCCCCTAATTTAAATCAGCAGCCTTTGTGCATTACTTTCCCGAGTTTGAGTGAAAACACTTCATTTGAGTTAAAATCTGGTCTGATTTCTCTTTTACCCTCTTTTCATGGTTTACCAGGTGAGGAGCCATATAAGCATCTGCAGGAGTTTGATGTCGTGTGCAACAGTATGAAGCCCCCGGGCATTACAGAAGAGCAGATAAAAATGAGGGCATTTCCCTTTTCCTTGAAGGACTCTGCAAAGGACTGGTTATATTACCTACCGCCAGGTAGCATCACCACGTGGGACCAATTGAAGAAAAAGTTCTTAGATAAATATTTTCCTGCGTCCAGGGCTGCAAGTCTGAGGAAAGAAATTTGCGGGATCAAGCAGCACTCAGGGGAGTCACTCTATGAGTATTGGGAACGGTTCAAGAAGTTGTGCAGAATGTGCCCCCAGCACCAAATAAGTGAGCAGTTGCTCATACAGTATTTTTATGAGGGGCTCCTTTTCAGAGACAGGAGCATAATTGATGCTGCAAGTGGAGGGGCACTGGTGAACAAAACCCCTCAGGAAGCACGAGAGTTAATAGAGGGGATGGCAGAGAATTCACAACAATTCAGTTCGAGAGAGGACGTCCCAATACGTAAGGTGAATGAGGTAGAGACGTCCTCTATGCAGCAGCAGCTAACTGAGTTGACCTCGTTTGTTAGGCAACTGGCTGTAGGGAATGCATCTCAGGCCAGGGTGTGCCGGATTTGCACTGGTATGGGTCACTCTGCAGACATGTGCCCAATGCTTCAGGAAGAAACTGCAGAACAGGTGAACATGACTGGTCACGCGCCCGCGCCAAGAAGGCCCTATGACCAGTACTCGAACACGTACAATCCCGGCTGGAAGGACCACCCGAATCTCAGTTATGGGGGAAATATGCAGCCCAACTTCGCACCGAACAGGCAGTCTAACTTTGTGCCAAATAAGCCACCAGGGTACCAGCAGCAATACCAACCCCGACCACCTCTGTCCCCAAGCTCTGGTCCATCTTTGGAGGAGATGATGAAACAAATGATGACAACCATGGCGCAAAATCAGCAGAGGACGGAGGCAACCATTATGCAAAATCAGCAAAGGACTGACTCCGAAATGCAGGACATAGGGAATCAGATAAGTCAAATGGCCACAACAATCAACCGTTTGGATTCCCAGAACCAAGGGAAGCTGCCATCTCAACCTGAGTTGAACCCGAAGAATGTGAGCGCCATGACCCTGAGGAGCGGAAAGGAAATTCAGGGGTTTGAACCTGTGATCCCTAAGGATAAAGATGAGGAAAAGATCGAAAATGAGCTCGAGAGGGAGGACAGCAGTGGTGCAGACCCAAAGGTACTTCCAAACCCAGTAATTACAGTTAAAACTAACCCGCCTCCTTTTCCTAGCAGGTTGGAAAAATCAAAGAAACAGGATAAGGAGAAGGAGATTTTGGAGGTTTTTCGCAAGGTCGAGATAAATATCCCCCTGTTAGACGCGATCAAACAAGTACCAAAATATGCCAAATTCCTAAGGGACTTGTGTGTCAACCGAAGGCGGTTGAGGGGAGATGAGAGGGTCATTGTTGGGGAGAATGTGTCAGCGGTCCTGCAGAGAAAGCTTCCACCCAAGTGCGGGGACCCATGTATGTTTACTATCCCCTGTAGGATAGGTAATACTATGATTAGAAGGGCCATGTTGGATCTGGGAGCATCAATTAATGTCATGCCTAAATCTATCTATGCTTCTCTGAAATTAGGTCCATTAAAAGAAACTGGAATAATCATTCAATTAGCTGACCGAACTAACGCATACCCTGATGGGTTGGTTGAAGATGTGTTGGTAAAAGTTAATGATTTGGTATTTCCAGCTGATTTTTATGTACTTGATATGGATGATGATCACTCCCCTGATCTCTCACCGTTGTTATTAGGTAGACCCTTTATGAGTACAGTACAGACAAAAATTGATGTTAACAAGGGTACATTGTCCATGGAATTTGATGGGGAAATTGTCCATTTCAATATCTTTGATACTATGAAATATCCCTCAAACTCCAACTTTAGTTCAGTTTTCTCTGTGAGTGCTATTGACCCTGTAGTGCAGGAAGTGTTTGAAACTGTTGGCAGGGATGAGTTAGAGGTGGCTCTAACAAAGCACCTCGAGTTGGAGACAACTCCTGAGGTGGAGTGGAGCGAGGATCTAAAATGCACAATAGGTGCATTACACTCATTGCAGACCACCACGAAAAGGTATGAAGTCTTACCTATTTTTACTCCCGAACCTCACCAGAGGGTATTGCCATCTGTGATGCAGGCACCTGTACTGGAGTTGAAAACTCTACCAGAGCACCTGAAATATGCATATCTGGGTGATAATGAGACACTCCCGGTGATTATCTCATCGGCACTGTCAAAAACCCATGAGGAGAAACTGATCCGGGTCCTTAGAGAGCATAAAGAGGCGATAGGTTGGACAATCGCAGACATTAAGGGGATCAGCCCGGCCATCTGTATGCACCGGATTAGACTAGAAGAGGATGCCAAACCTGTACGGCAGGCTCAAAGGAGACTCAATCCCCTCATGATGGAAGTTGTAAAGAAAGAAATTCTGAAATTGCTAGATGTGGGGATTATTTTTGCAATATCAGATAGCCCTTGGGTGAGCCCGGTCCAGGTAGTCCCAAAGAAGGCAGGGGTGACGGTGGAGGCCAACCAAACGGGTGAGCTCGTGCCAGTGCGCAAACCCACTGGATAGAGGCAATGTATAGACTACCGTAGGCTAAACGTCGTCACTAAAAAGGACCACTTCCCTCTCCCTTTCATTGACCAGATGGTTGAACGTCTAGCTTGTAGGGCTTACTATTGCTTTTTGGATGGATTTTCAGGATATTTTCAGATAGCAATTGCACCAGAGGATCAAGAGAAGACAACCTTCACGTGCCCGTTCGGGACCTTTGCCTACAGACGAATGCCATTCGGGTTGTACAATGCACCTGCAATATTCCAGAGGTGTATGGTAAGTATTTTTTCTGAGTATGTGGAGAAAATAATTGAAGTTTTCATGGATGATTTCAGTGTGTATGGTGATAGTTTTGATACATGTCTAGATAACCTGAAATTGATCCTGATAAGGTGTATAGAGATTAATCTTATGCTTAATTGGGAAAAATGTCATTTTATGGTTGAGCACGGGATAGTCCTGGGTCATATTGTATCGTCTAAGGGCATTGAGGTTGACAAGGCTAAAATAGACGTTATTTCTGCATTGCCTTACCCCGTGAATGTGCGGGAGGTGCGTTCTTTTCTTGGACATGCAGGTTTTTATCGAAGGTTCATCAAGGACTTTTCAAAAATTGGGGCCCCGTTGTTCCAACTCTTGCAAAAGGATGTAGCCTTCGAGTTTGATGACAAGTGTGAGAGAGCCTTCGACAAGTTGAAGGAACTGTTGACTTCACCCCCAATCATCCAGCCCCCCGATTGGAGTTTGCCATTTGAGATCATGTGCGATGCCAGTGATCATGCTGTTGGGGCTGTACTGGGGCAAAGAGTAGGAAAGGCGGCTCACGTCATCTACTATGCGTCCCGAGCACTGAATGGAGCTCAACTGAATTACTCCACTACTGAGAAGGAGCTTCTTGCAGTAATTTTTGCTTTAGAGAAATTCAGGTCATATTTGCTAGGTGCTAAAGTAATTGTATTTTCTGATCATGTAGCATTAAGGTACCTGATGACCAAGAAAGATGCCAAACCGAGGCTCATCAGGTGGATATTGCTACTGCAGGAATTTGACTTAGAGATAAGGGATAAAAAAGGCTCAGAGAATCTAGTAGCAGACCATTTGAGTCGCTTACCAGTTGGGGAGGAGAGCGAGCCGTTGAAAGATGCATTCCCTGAAGAGCATTTATTTTCTTTAAATTCTCAATTGCCTTGGTATGCTGATCTGGTCAATTATTTGGTAACTGGTAATTTTCCTGCAGGTTGGCCAAAATCGAAGAGGGATAAATTGAAGAGCGACGCCAAGTATTTTATCTGGGATGACCCGTACCTATGGAAGAGATGTGCAGATCAAGTGATGCGGAGATGTGTAAGTGAAGTGGAATTTCAATCGATTTTAGCTTTCTATCATACTTTTGCCTGTGGAGGTCATTTTGGATCCAAGAGAACTGCTCACAAGATTTTAGAAAGTGAATTTTATTGGCCTTCATTGTTTAGGGATGCCTATGTGTTCTGTAAGTCATGTGATCGCTGTTAAAGGGTAGATAATATAGCCCGTAGAGATCAAATGCCCCAAGTCCCGTTGATTTTTGTTGAAATTTTTGATGTTTGGGGTATAGATTTCATGGGGCCTTTTCCTACTTCTTTTGATTTTATATATATTTTGCTGGCAGTTGATTATGTATCTAAATGGGTGGAGGCTAAGGCCACTAGGACTAATGACTCGAAAGTAGTTGCAGATTTTATCAGGGCTAATATTTTTGTGCGATTTGGAATGCCAAGAGCTATTGTCAGTGATAGGGGAACGCACTTCTGCAACAAAACCATTGCTGCGTTGTTTCGCAAGTATGGTGTACTCCACAGGGTCTCGACGTCGTACCACCTGCAGACTAATGGTCAAGCGGAAGTATCGAATCGGGAGATTAAATCCATTTTGGAGAAAATGGTGCGCCCCGATAGGAAAGACTGGAGTCAAAGGTTGGAGGACGCACTCTGGGCCTATCGAACGGCATATAAGACTCCTATAGGGATGTCGCCGTACAGGTTAGTATTTGGGAAGCCGTGTCACCTTCCAGTGGAGTTTGAGCACAAGGCTTTTTGGGCGATTAAGCAATGCAACATGAATTTAGAGGAGGCCGGTGCCCAACGGAAGTTAGATTTGCAGGAATTAGAGGAGATCCGGAACGAAACCTACGAAAATGCATTAATTTATAAGGAGAGAAGCCGGACATTTCATGACCAACAAATTTCAAGAAAAACATTTGAAGTTGGTCAGAAGGTCCTCCTATACCAATCAAGGCTCAAGCTATTCCCAGGTAAGCTACGTTCCCGTTGGATTGGACCTTTTATTGTTACTCACGTTTTTCCATATGGTGCAGTCGAAATCCGAAGTGCTAAGACAGACAACAAGTTTGTGGTGAATGGACACCGTCTCAAACACTATTACGAAAGTTTTTCAGGTGGAGAAGTGGAGACAGTACATCTAGACGCACCACCGTGTCTTAATCAGTGACACTTTACCATGTCTAGCCAAAGACATTAAAGAAAGGCGCTCCTTGGGAGGCAACCCAATTGTTCCTTTTAATTGTTTGTTCATTTTCGTGTGGTAGTTTAGATGTTTTCTCCTTGAATTCGACTGATCTTGGGTTTCAGTTTTCGTTTTTGCTGATTTATAGGTGCCCTTCAGTCATGACGCGCCCGCGTGGTGACGTGCAGGAAGCTCACGATCAGAAACTTCTGGGAGCTCTCTTGCTCTCTTGACGTGCCCGCGTCACGTTCGCGGGAAAGGTAAGGATTTTAAAAAAAAAAAGTTGAACAAAAGAAAAAAAAAAGAAAAATAATATATATATATATATACTAGTTATACTGATAATGAAATAATTTTCAAAAAAAAAAAAAAATCATCATCACCATGGCTTAAATGGAGCCTGGAGAAGAGAAAAAAGAAACAAAACAATTTCTGTTTTTTTTTCCTTCTTTTCTTTTCTTTCTTTTCTTTCTTTTTCTTTCTTTCTTTCTTCTTCTTTCTTTCTTCTCCCCTGTTTCTTTTTCTTCTCTGTCGACCGAAGACCCCCTGTCCGCCGCTCACTGGCGCACCTCCTCCACCACCAGATCTGCTCTACGGCTAAAATTCCCTCTCCCATCGCGCGCCCCAATCGCGCGCTCCGCCGCTGCTGTCCCCCTCGCATCGAGCTCCACCAGTCGTCACCAGCTTGCGCCGCCGACCCACCAGCCCTCTCTCCAGCGTCGCGGCCTCTTGCCCACAGCCGAGCGCCACTAGCTCGCGCGCATGCCCGCGACAGACAGCTTCCCACGCCGCCGCTGCGCGCCGCCGCTGTCTGGTTTTCCCTTGCCCAGCCGCGCACACCCACTTCAGACGCCACCACAGCCGCACGCGACAGCCAGCCCTTGGACTGCCGCCGCAATCGCTGCCAGACAGCTCTCCTGCGCAAGGCGACCCAACCAGCGGCGAGCACTTCACTTGCGTGGAGCTTTGACCCGTCTGCCCTGTCCGCCGACTGCCAAGATATTGGCGGAGGTATTTGAAGCTTGCTCCCCAATTTCTCCTAAATTGATTAATGCTATCTGGGTTCGTCAAGAGTTGGTATTTTGGCCGTGTGCGATTTTCACCAGTGGTACTTGTTAGATTGTTTTTGCTTAGAATTGCTCATTCCTGTGGGTTGGCTGTAATTGTGCAATTAACTGGCCATCTGGAGCCACTTGTTGAAATTTTGGGGTGAGCTTAAATACTGCAGCCGTATGTTACCCTGTTAAGGTCTATTTTGCTTGCTTTGCTGGAGGAATTGTTGAGGTTTTGTGGGGTTTTTGCTTCAGTTACTTCGAATATTGCATATTGAGCTGAAATCCTGTGTCGCTTGACTTACTTTGTAAGTTTGGAATTGTATACTCTGCTGTGACTGCTGGATTGGGGGCCATAGGTAGCATCTGTTCTGATCTTTTATAGCTGTTTCATTAATTGGGCTGCTTGTTGGAATTTTTGGATGGACAACGTTTGCTTGATTACTGAGTGACTTGGATAATCTCCTTGCTTATTAAATAACCTTTGCCAGTTGCTAGTTGTGGTTAATAGTTGGGCATCCTGTGGTTATTGAGTACCATTGTTGCTTTGTTGGTAAATTGGTATAAATTTGTGGGTAGCTCTGTTGTCCATTTGCTGGTTGATTCCATCGGTAATTGCTGGTTGCACTGGGCGTGGGAAATTCTGTATCTTGTTGTTCCAGTTGACTGTGGGTGAAATGGTGAGACCAAAATCCTCCTCTAGGTCTAGGACCTCTCAGTCTCAACCCCCTCCACAAGCCTCTATTCCTGTCAACTCACCTACCAACCTACCCTCCTCTTCTAGTGTTCGAACCCGTTTGGGTAGGGGTAGGGGTGCTCAGGTAGATACCCCTGCTCACTTTGGGGGGCACTTAACGTTTACCAGACCCGCCGATCGGCAGAGATACGCTAAGGTCTGTGAGAGGCGTATTATACCCTGCAAATCTTGTCACAAAATCACTATGACTGCCCTGGGTATACGGGAGGAGGTCAATCAGATGTTTACCTCCATTGGGTGGTGCCCGTATCTTGATATCTCCTGCCCTGCTTTTGTTGAGCTGATTCGGGAGTTTTACTCCACCTTTGAGTTCGAGTTGCCTACGAGATACACCGTTGATACACCAAATGTCATTCATTCCCGTCTAATGGGTAGGGAGTTCAACTTCTCCATTACCCAGTTCAATCTGGCATTTGGATTTATCACGAGAGAGTATGCTGAAACTAGGGAGTATGCGGGGAGTGCCTGTGATTACATAGAGCCATTACTCTCCCACTACCATGATGTGTGGGAGGAAATGTCAGTCGATCGGCACCGCTACGACCCTTCTAGGTCTAGGAGCTCCTTTCTTAAAGATCCTGGTGCCCGATACGTTCAGCGATTCTTAGCCTACAGCTACTCAGGGCGCAAGGACAGCTCTGGTATACTCTCTCGACCTGAGTTTTTCTTCCTCTGGAGTATGAAGAACAATATCAAGGTCAACTTGGGGTGTTGGTTGGCTGCACAGTTCAAGACTGTTTTGACCAAGAAGAACAAACCTCTGATTCTTGGGTCCTACATTACCCACTTGGCGACGCAGTTGGGAGTTCTTATTCTGGAGGACCACGACTTACATTTGGCTTTCGAGATGGAGCTCCTGGACGTGGACTGCTTAGAGAAAATGGGAGTCGTCGAGCGCCTGCCCAATGGTTTCCACCAGTTTACCCCTCCGGGCCTAGTTCGAGCTCCGGGTACGCGGCCTTCAACACAGGCGGGGCACTCTTCATTCTCTGGGTCGGCCGAGGACACTGCTGGGCCATCTACCTCTGCTTCTGCGCCACCTCCACCACCTGGGACCAATGAATGGCAGCAACTCCGAGAGCAGGTTCAGAATTTGGAGGCTCGAATGCTCAACGTCGACCTCAATGTAGCTGGCATAGCACAGAATTTGGCGCAATTTCTGCATCATACGGGCTTTCCTCCTCCAGCTCCGCCTCGCCCACCTCTTTGACCGGATTTCAGGGAAGTGTTGCTGTCCTCTCACCCACTTTTGTTGGTTATTTGTCACATTGAGGACAATGTGTCCTATAGGTGTGGGGGGATCTAAAAGGGTGCTAGTGTTTTTAGTTTTCTTTAGTTTTTAGTTTTATTTCTAGTTGCTCATTTTCTTTCTTTCTTCTTGGTGCTTATCTCTCCTGCGAATGAAAAAAAGAGAAACAAAAACAAAAAAAAAAGAGAAAAAAAAACAGAAAACGAAAAGAGGACAAAATTTTTGGATGTTGGCTTATTGACTCTAATTATACTTTTGCCAAGTTTTTAAAATAAGTATGTATCGGGTTAATGTGGTTGGGTCCAAGACATCTCCTTGGTGAATATCGGACTGCTTGACTCTTTTGATTTCTTTGTTAACTTTTCTAGGCATAGGGAATGATTGTTGGTGTTTTTAATGTGAACTGGTCCAATATTGACTCCAGTTCTCCATGTTTGGCAATAATGAGGCGAGCTGCTCCTATGCTTAGTTGTTAGTGTTGTTATTTTGCGTTTGTGCATTGTTTGGCTGTGAATAAGCTTGACTGTACTCCGCTATTAAGTTACTACTGAGTAACCGGGAATCTGCACCTAAAAGTGTCGATTCTCGCGTCAAAAGGTGGTGCTTTCTATGAGTACGTGGTCGTATAGCGGTAGGAGCTGAGTAACCGGGCTCCTTCATCTAAAAATGTTGGAGTTCGCGTCAAAAGGCCCCGACGGCTAAAGACTAAGTCTTTTTGTGTTAATTATTATTGCTTTAAAAAAAACAAAACAAAAAAAGAGAAAAACACAGGGAACGAAAGAAAAAAAATGAAAAAAAAGAGAGAATAAATAATGGGAAGGCTTGCCGATTTATGGACTTAATATGGAGACTTGTGTGAATATTTGGACCATTAGCTGATAAATGTTGTGTGCCATTCCCTTTTCTTAGAGTAGTTAACCTGGAAATTGAAGGAATTTGCAGTCTAGGGGCTAACCGGGAGGGATGCTTCTTGGATTTTAATCACTAGTGCTCGATATATGATTTTTCTGGATATCTTGGCAATTTGGTAGATAGAGCAATGACCGTCATCAAATTTTGGTGTCTGTACCCTTTTCTTATGCTTGAGGGCAAGCATGATTTAGGTGTGGGGGGAATTGATAGGTAGCAATTCTATTACTTATTTTATTATTAATTTCCCCTATTATCTGACCGGATGTGGATTAATTAGTAGATTCTACTCACTTTTCGTAAATTGCATTTATTTCAGGGAGTAGAACGAAAATATGATAACAGGTACCAATTTGACAGAAAAGGGATGCAGATGATAGAGCTTGTCCAACGGGTATTTTTGGAAATGAAGATATCACGCCCATTTTGGTAAATTCCGCGAGGGAAGGACACCTGGGAGGGCTTGGTTCTGCTGAGGGGCGCCGCAATTAAAAGGAGTAAAAAGAAGGAAGTTGGGCGGCGAGTTTTTTCTTAGCTTTCTCGGCTGTAGCTTAGCAGAAATGTTTTGACTCTTCTTGACTTGGACTTTTCTTGTTAAGTTTTCCTTTGGCTTTTCTCCACGCATGTGAGGAGGAAGCAACTTTTTCTTTTAGCTTTGACTTTTCCTCCTTGTACCGCTGGAGTGGTTTTGCTATACGGATGCTGGGAATAATAAATAGATTCAATTGCTGCTTGAGACTTTCATTTGCGTTCTTTCTGTTCGACGAATTGCAACTTCCTGAAACGCAGACAATGGTCGTGACTTCTGCTGAAATTTCCCGCGGGCGTAGTTCATCCAATATGAGCTAATCCCCTCACTCTAGTCAAGAAACGACGGATGCTTTGGGTTACCTAAAAATTGTGAGATCGATTTAATTTAATCTTTCCCTTTGAATTATTGGTATTCGCATATTCCTTGATTGCAGTGCTTATGATTGTTCAATTAATTGGTTGTCTTAGATCCGGATAATTAATTGATTTAGTAATCTATTGTCAATTAGGGCATTAAATCCGTAATTGTTTAATTGCTCTAAAATAGTGACAACTGGCATGATTAGGTTTGTGTCAGGGGAATACGCGGGTTAATCTAAAATAACCCTGGTAGTGCGTTATTGGTTAGAATAGGGCTCCTCTAATACGTAAGGCAATTGGGGAATTAAATCCTATGGGCGTACCTAGGATTATTTCTCAATTAGAGCAGTGATTAACGGGCGTACCTTGATCACCGACACAGTAAGGAGGGGTTGACTGTCATCGCTTGTTTGGTAGTTATAACCTATTTATTGATAAATAATTGGAATTGGCTTTGCATCGATGATCAATTAGGTGAACCATTGCTGAAGTTATTTCTTGGCTAGATCTTTAATTATTACTCATTTGATTTTAATATTTTGTTATTTAATTTTTAGTAGTTTCTTAGATTTTATTTGAATTTCTTTGAGTGTCACCTTCTACACAAAAACACCCCCATTTGTCACTGTGAATTTGAAATGAAACAATTACTCCCAGTCCCTGTGGATTCGACCCTGCTTACCGCTATCTACAGAAATTACTTTTAGTTTGAGCAGGTTTTATTATTGCACAGGCTGACAACCTGTCAGTATCGTTTCTTGGAGTGCTATGATTTTTACAAATATACAATTTTGATCAGACAAATTGTGTGGATTTTAACTGTTGGTAAAGGTTTAGAGGACAGTACTATTGCATTCACATTGTCTGCGGCGACATTAGGATGGAAAAAGTACTCGTCGACAAATTATTTTCTTTAATCACTGCAGCCCCCGATAAGGCCCGATTTTGGCTTTTTGGCTATCAACATTAGTTGCAAAAGAAGTTTGGGATGCATCATTCTAATAACTAACCAAATAGTATTTGAAACATGGAGACACACTTGGTCAAACCATTAATAGCGTGCAAAGCTCTTGGGTGACGGGTCGGATTGAGACCCGAATAAAACCAAAAACTCGTTGACTCAAATTTGACCCGTCAACTCGAAACGGGTCAGAATATCTGACTTGAACCCGAAATATCCGGATTGACGGATCAACCGGGCTGATCCGAAATGATCCGAAATTTAATTTAATTTTATTGATTAATCGGCTGTGTTTTTTAACAGAATCAATTCCAAACTAAAAAAAGACACCATAAGAGTAGAAATAATGTAATACATCATCAATCCAAATCTAATAACTCCAACTTTATACAAGTCAAACAAATTCAGTTAGAACAATCTAAACAAAAGGTTGCCAATCAAATACAAGTTTAGAGTCAATATATTACAATTCACATGATATTAAATCACAACAAAAGTGGTGCTCCAAGGCCAACCAATGCTTCGGCCCTCATCACCAGCAACAACAGCATTCATAATGATGCTGTCTAATAACCTATATTCCAGAAGCCACACGAATGCAGAATGCAATGATTATTAAACTTGATAAGAAAGAGTTTATAAGTAACTCATAGAGTGCCTCCTAAGTCCTAACGGATGTCCAAATTCTACTTGTGTTTTAATTGTGATTATATAAATTTCAAAATGAATACCATGAACCAAGACAGGTTGCATCCAATTCTGCATAACTTTTTCGCTTCTTCAATAATCGATCTAGATTAGGAATTGCTTGCTGCTCAGACCTTAGGGAAGAAAAGCCGTTGCTTGCTTCTAACCATCGTCTGCTACTGATAGGTGATGAGGTGAGGACCGTGAGGTGAACTGGTGAAGGGCAAGGCTGCCCTTTCCGATTTTACCGTTTAGAAGAAAAGGGGAAGAAAGATTTAGGTTAGGTGAAGTAGTGAACTATTAGGAGGAAGAAAGATTTTGGCTTCGAGTGAGGATCAGGTGACAACATTTGACTATTTGAGGCAACTTTTCAAAATTTGTTCCTTGGATGCTGCTTAAACAGTCCACCTACAAGCTAGACAAATTAATATGGCCGACCAAGTCAAGTGTGTGAATTGTTGTTTTGATGTGTAGTGGTATTTACTATTTAGTCTTTAGATAAGTCTTTAATATTTATTTATTTATTTTTATTTCAGAAACGGGTTAGCGGTCAATCTGATTTGGACTCGATTTTGACCTTTTTTTCTGGGTTTATCGGGTTTGACCCGAATCCTCAAAATCTAAACCCAAATTCATTAATTTCGTATTAGATTCGTGTCGTGTTTTCAGGTTGCATCGGGAATTGCCACCCCTACAAAGCTCAATACCTTGTCCAATTGATGACATAAATCTGTTGCGATAGGTGCTATTGATGCCTTTTAATACCATGGCAAACTAGCAAACTAATCTATCTATCTATCTGTATCTATAATCCCAATAAAACAATGGATAGTTTAGGCAAATAGAGTGTAAACAATCTAAAGTGTAAGCATTTTTTTGTTGGTCTTAGTTTTTGCTGTGACCAAAGTACCCTTTTGTCTAATAATTACAGTCATTTTATTTCGGTTATGATATTAATGAAATGAACAAAATGTTACCAATTGCTTCAATAATATGAGTAATTAGAATAAAAATTGAAGCATTAGAAAATAATTTGAACAATTAGAATTTGAGTTATAGTGAATTAAAGAAAAAAAGAAGAATAAATTTTATTTATAAATTTTAAAAAAATATGGTGAATTTTAGTGGTCAATAATGTAACAAAAATGATATTAATTTTTTTGATACCAAAATTACACTCCTCTCTAATAAATGGATAAATTGCATTGTATTTCATCATTAATAAATAATATCAAATAGGCTAGCAGTTACGAATATGAAAGATTCCTTACTTTTTATTTACAAAAGAAAGAACAACAAATTTTATTTACAAAATCTAAGTTAGAGTGCTTCAAACATGAAACAAAACATAATAAATTGGTACTATGAGTCTCTTAAAAAGTACCATGTTTTTTTTTAATTTTTTGGATACAAGTTAATTAAGTCTTAAGAGTATCTTTTTAATATGCATATATTACTATTGAGTAAAAAATTTTAATACAAAATAAAATAGGAAATGGAGTGCCAAGGTAGGCAAAGAGTTTTGTGTTAGGAATTTATTTATTTAAATTGCAATAAAGATTAGATTTAATGGACTTTAGCAATCATATTCTTGTAACAACTAATATATTAAACCACAATTAATGAATATTATATTCATCAATGCTAATCATAATAATAATTACACAGCTAAAACATCCCTTTGAGTTATGGTGAATTAATCCAAATTTTTTTTTTTTATAAAATATCAATTTCAAGGAGTATTTCAAAGGTGAATAAAAATATATCCGAGTTCAATTTAACTATTATATAATAAATAGTCTTAATGTCTTACAATTTTTAATCATAGAAACTCTATATTCATAAAGCATGTCATCAGTGAGAAATACAAATAGGTTTCACCAAATCAAAATATTTCTCTCTAAAGTTAAGCTATTTAAATTCAAACAATGGAATTTCAATATATTTAAATACTACTATAATTATAGTAGCACTATAGATCATTTTACAATCCACCATTAGCAAAAAATAATAATTATTAGAAAATCTCACCAAAACTAATAAACAATTCATAGAATAACTTAAAGGGAGCAATAAATTATTCAAAAAATTAAAAATTTAAACTTAGATGGCATAAAAAAGAACATTTAGGTCATCTAAATTTAACCAAAAGACAAAAATATTCATACTGTTACAAAATAAAAGTGCCCTTAAAACAAAGAGTGATTTATTACTTGTGCATTTATGTTTAGTTAGGGAAAACTAAGTTCAGAAAAATATAAAGCAATATAAATATAAAATGTCATATTTTTTTTGTCTCAATTACATTTATTCCTTCAAAATAATTGATTTTCTAAAAATTTTTAAGGGAAAAAAATATAAAAGCATCATGTTCACGTGCAAAACACAAAAATTGACAGGTGTCAAGCCTGTGCAATAATAATTACTAAAAAGCCCTAATTACCACCACAATTAATTATATAATAAATCCGAGTACTGGAGAAGGGACCCTAGGTGTGCAATGGGTTACTTGATTCACCCTGTTCCCGAAGAGTTTGCTTGATCCGATATATCATAATTGTCTATAAAAATATTAAATTTGCATACAATGGCAAGTAGGGTCGATTCCACAGAGAACGGGTAGGAACTTGTTTCTTTCCAAGTTAATAAAATAAAATAGGGGGATAATTAATGGGATAAAAATAAAAATGAAATAAATAAAATTCAAGAGCTAACTCAACAAGTTCAATTTAGTAAAAATAGCAATTAATAAAATTCTATCCAAATGATCAACTTTTCAGGCACGGTCCAATTAAATGATCATCGATGCAAAGATATTTCATTCATCAGTCACTAGATTGGTTATAGTTATCAACAAGCTCTAACAACCAGTTCTTCCTTACTTTTTCGACAGTCAAGGTACGACCATTGACTGCTTCTCTAACCAGAAAATAATCCTAGCTACAACCGTAGGAATTTAATTATCCAGTTTCATTAAAACTAGAAGAACCCAACCCTAACCAATAAACACGCTAAGAGGGTTTATTTAAGCCAGATCTTACGTTTCCCCAACATAAAATCAATTATGATGGTTCCCACTAGTTGTCAACTAAACGAACAATTACGGATTCAATTTAATTAACGTGGCAGTAGGCTATTATATTAAATTAAATATCCGGCCGTTGATACTCAATTAATAAAATACCCATGAGCAATTAATCTAGGAAACGCATGAATAGTAATGAATTGAAAGAAATAATGAAAATTCGATTAGATCTCACAGATGTTATGGACCGCGCCCTCGCGTCGACCTTTGGGTAGAGGAGAAAACTAGCCGCTCCTCATCATATCACTCTCCCGTGATTTAATTGATAACATCCAATTATTTACCAATAATCTGGGAGAGACGGAATAACAACGGACCCGAAGAAAAACTCTAGCTTCACTTTGTTTCGTGTTTGTACCAAAGCAAAAGGTAAAAGCCCCGGTCTCACGACAGGCGTCTGAGATAAACGAAACAAAGACGGCAGACTTCAATTCGTCTTCCAGGGTTCACAAACGAAAGCTACTCCCTAATTGTCTAAAGCTAGTGCGAAAAGTCCCAAGAAAAAGAAGACGTCTGACCCTAAAAAGCAAAAGCTAAAGGCTAATCTATCAATTAAAACGTGAATCTGGCTTTCTTTTGGTTTTTGGCCTTTTGCAGCCGCCAGGAGCAATCCACAAAGGGTCCTCTGCAAAGCTTTGCTTTTTTGGGATTTTAATCCCATGCGTCCGGTCCACGTGGACCCAACCTCCTAATTGCCCACTTTGCGCTGCAACCAATCTCGCGGGTCCGGCTTTTAGGTGTAACTCTTTAGTTTCTGGCGTGGGCAAGTCATGAAATAGAGAGTCTTCTGGAAATTTGCCTCGCGAAAACACTTTTTACGCCAACCACCTATAAATTCATACAAATATGAAATATTAGCAAAATCTCAATACTTAGCACAGTAAATAGCCAAAATTATGACAAAATAACAGTGCAAAATGTGCCCAATAATTGCTCTATCAAATCCCCCCACACCTAAACAATGCTTGCCCTCAAGCATTTCGGAGCTCAAAAGTACAACCAAGAGAGCAAAGGTCATGTAGTAATTTGTACTAACACAAACATCTCAGATCCCTGACAATGTTTCCAAAATTAGAGCACACCGGACAAGTGGTAATTCAAAGAAAATATATGAATACTAGGAATGCTCAAATCAACATCACGGAATGGCATTACCATAGGCTTGCACATTTATCACATCTCCACCACTCGCAAGTGAACTAAATACACAAATCAAAGGGACTTTAATAAGGTTGTAATGGGGTTTAGGTAAAAGGCGGGATAAAAAGGTAAAAATAAGGTGTAGTGTATCAAGAGAATGCCTAATATCCACCACATCACCACAACGCTTCATCAGAGAAATTTCACGAGCAAGGCATTTTCATTTGCCATTTCCACTGTGCAAGTGCCGAAACTCTTCCCCTTTTATCTTTTTTTTTTCTTTTTTCTTTTAATTTTTTTTTGAACAAGCGGCTCGCAAGACGTGGGCACGCCTTGTAGGCCGGAGTCTTCTGCTGACAATCTTTTTTTTTCTTTTTTTTTTAATGGAGCAAATGTCTTGCAAGGCGTGGGCACGCCTTGCAGGCTGGAGTCTTCTGCCCACCAGCTCATTGCCGACTTCTCCCCCTTCCCCTTTTTTTTTTTATCTCAGATGCACAGAGCACCATACAACTTCTATTCCGACAACACTTGCCACCTTAGATTCATTTGCCTTGCACAAACAACGGAATTCAGACATCTCTTGACGGCACAAGGTTAAACAAAAAAGTCTAAAAAGGTCATGGGTTATCAAATACGGTTAATCAAACAATAGCGAAGGATAAAAGCTCAAATAGGTTCATTACGAGGAGACAAGATGAAGGCATGGTTTGTAGAAAGTTAAAGAATGTTAGATCCTAAATGCCCTTATCATTTCAGATGCATCTAGTTCAACAAAATGTGGCCTCGACATGTATAAAATAGCAAGTTCTAGAATGCCAATGCCATGTGTGATACCCACTCAATAACACAAAAGAAGCAAACAAGAATAACGTGCTCGTACATGGCTCAAAAGCTCCCAAAAGTTTCAAGAATGGGTCAAGTCCAGCATGTTCAACATTCACCGATATTGCCAAAGAAAACCAAAATGCATGGCTAGCATATATGACCACATACCCGTGCACCCTGATTGTGCAATCCATCATAGCAACATGCTCTAACAGTTAACAACTGTAGAAATAAAAAGAAAGGCAACTAACTGCACTTTTTTTTTTTGAAATATTTTTTTGTTTTTCATTTTTTTTCTCTTTTTCAAGCAAAAAGAAATAATAGAAACCATCCCCCCACACCTAAAACCTATATTGTGCTCAATGTAGCAAAAATAAATAAAGTGTAAGGATAAAGGGGGCGAAACTTCCCTGACTACCGAGATGGTGCAACGAGACACTAAGGAGGAGGAGGATGAGGCGGTAGAAATCCAATATGAGCAAAGAAAGTTGCCTGATTCTCCATCTGAATACGGAAAAAAACCCGTAACGCTCTAAGACGGTCCTCTAGTCCCTCAACTCGCTCACCTATTTCACTGATAGAATCTTGGAGGGCACGGTATTGAGAATCCCCAGCAGGAGGAGCATGGTAAAAGGAGCACGCCACGGCGACGCGCTATGCGCGGCGGACTAACAAGAAAAGAGGAAACGAAGAAACTGAAACTAAGACAAAACAAAGGAAATTGAAAAGTAGAAACTAAGACAGAGGAAATTAAAAAGACCAGACAAGACAAGAAAAGAGAAAAGTAGAAAAGTGGGGTTAGAGAAGGTCCTGGTCAATCAATTTTTTTTTTTTGACTTTCATTGTTGCAAAGGTTGGCAGGCGTGGGCACGCCTTGGAGGTCGAAGTCTTCTGCCCACAAATTTTTGCCCCCAACCTAGAATAAAACTACACAGAAACACTCATGACCTACAATAAAGATTGTTTGTCAATAGGAATCTAAACTCACTGATCTTGAACACACAAATATGAAATAAAACACAATTGAAATCCTTGGATTGCCTTCCAAGTAGCGCCTTTCTTTAATGTTTTTGACTAGACACTGTACACCGCTCTTCAGTTTGGATGTAATTCAATTTTTCTTCTAATCTGTGGCCCTCCTCCGGGATCCAAATAGCCATTGAATGCAACATTTTTTCTTAATTTTCTACCCATTTTCACCTCATGAATTGCTTTCATTCCATGATACTTGTTCGCAGCAATTTTGAATTTACTCCTACAAGTAAACTCAGAAAATTCTTACACAGAGGGATCAGTAGCATGAATAGCAAACACAGAGTGAGAGTTAATAGGATGTTTCATTGTATCAAAAATATTAAAGTGGACTATTTCTCCATCAAATTTCATCGTGAGAGTAGCCTTACTAACATCAATTTTAGTCTGGACAGTACTCAAGAATGGTCTTCCTAATATAATCGGTAATGGATTTGGAGCACTTCTATCATCCATGTAAAGCACATAAAAATCAGCAGGAAAAAATTAATCCATCTACTTGGACTAAAACATCTTCAACTATCCCATCCGGATAAGCACATGTACGATCAGCCAATTGAATTATTATTCCCGTTTCTTTTAAAGATTTTAAATTTAGGGAATCATAGATTGACTTAGGCATCACATTAATAAAAATCCCTAAATCTATCATGACATTTTTGATACTAGAATGACCAATCTTACAGGGAATAGTAAACATACTTGAATCCCCGCATTTGGGTGGGAGTTTTCTTTGAAGTACAGCTGATACATTCTCTCCTATCATCACTCTTTCATCACCCCTTAGCTTTCTTTTGTTAACGCACAAGTTTTTCAAGAATTTTACGTACTTGGGTACCTGTTTGATCGCATCCAATAGGGGGATGTTTACTTGAATTTTGCTGAATACATCCAGGATTTCTTTTTCCTTTTCTGCCCTCTTTGTCTTTTCTAACCTGCAAGGAAAAGGAGCTAGATTAGATTTAATAGGGATAGAAGGAATAGATGTTACCTTAGGCTCTTCGCGAATGCGCCCTTTCTCTTCAATTCCGTTTTCTATCTCCTCCTCACTTTTGCTTTTCGAAATCGTTAACTTAGATCCCTCCACCTCTTTGTCACTCCTTAATGTCATGGCAATTACATTTTTGGGATTTGCCTCGGGTTGTGATGGCAATTTCTCATAAATGTGGGACTCCAGGCGATTAATGGTAGTTATCATTTGATTCATTCAAATCTCCATGTCTTTCATGCCTGCTCTGGTGTCCTGCTGGAACTGAGTAGTGTTTGCAACCAGGGCCCTAGTCTCTTGCTGGAGTTGAGTGGTAGTCGTGGCCAAACTCTTGACAATTTCCTCCAAGGAACTTCCTGAGTTGGAGGACGAGAGTTGAGACTTTTGTTGCCAAGGTTGCTGAAATCCTGGTAGACAATTGGAGAATGAATTCTGCGGCCTATTACCATAGCTGAAATTGGGGTGGTCTCTCCAACTCGGATTGTACGTATTGAAGTATGGATCGTACTGCCTACGAGGCGTGGACACGCCTCCAGTCATGTTCACTTGTTCAACCCATCCTCTTACAACATAGGGCATGAGTCAGTGGCGTGGCCCACATTTGTGCAAATTCCACAGGCTTTTACTTGGTGCACATTCCCCACAGCTAATTGTCGAACAAAAGATGTTAACTCCGACAACTGCTGCTGAATAGATGTCGTCTCCACCTCATTAACCCTGCGGGTAGGGTTACTCTCACGGAAGCCAAACTGTTGAGAATTCTCTGCCATAACTTCAATGAGCAGCCATGCTTCCCTCGGGGTCTTATTTGCCAGTGCTCCCCCGCTTGCAGCATCAATGATACTCCTATCGGACGACTGAGGTCCCTCATAAAAGTATTGGATCAATAGTTGTTCACTAATTTGATGCTGTGGGCATCTAATACACAATTTATTGAACCTCTCCCAATAGTCATATAGGGATTCTCCAGGGTACTGCTTAATGCTGCAAATTTTTTTTCTCAAACTTGCAGCCCGGGATGCAGGGAAGAATTTTTCCAAAAATTTCTTCTTCAGTTGAGCCCATGTTGTGATACTACCTGCAGGTAGGTAGTATAACCAATCCTTAGCTGCGTCCTCGAGGAAGAAAGGGAAAGCTCTAAGTTTAATCTGCTCCTTAGTAATTCCTGGAGGTTTCATACTGGAGCATACCAAATCGAACTTCAGGATGTGTTTATGGGGTTCCTCCCCCGAAATGCCATAGAATGAGGGTAAGAGGTGAATCAATCCTGACTTCAACTCGAATGAGGTATTTTCCGCTAGACTTGGAAACGTGATGCACAAAGGCTGCTGGGGCAATTCCGGAGCAGCCAACTCCCTTAGTGTTCTTGCGTTTGCCATACGGATATCCTCTTGGCCTGAATCACTTGAATTATCACCACTTGAATCTGTTGATTCGACCTCAGGATCAAGTCCCTGAGATGCAATGCTAGATTGCTCCTCCCTGAGCTGTCTAGTCTCTTTTTTAGTTCGGCGCGTAGTCTTCTCTACTTCTGGATCGAAAATCAATTCGCCTGTACGAGAAGAACGAGGCATAAACTAGAAAATGTCAGACAAATCCAAAGAAAATAACTTAGAAAGAAACAAAATTAACCAAAACACCGTTCCCCGGCAACGGCGCCAAAAATTGACAGGTGTCGAGTCTATGCAATAATAATTACTAAAAAGTCCTAATTACCACCACAATTAATTATAGAACAAATCCGAATATTGGAGCAGGGACCCTAGGTGTGCAATGGGTTACTTGATTCACCCTGTTCCCGAAGAGTTTGCTTGATTCGATATACCAGAATTGTCTATAAAAATATTAAATTTGCATACAATGGCAAGTAGGGTTGATTCCACAGAGAACAGGTAGGAACTTGTTTCTTTCCAAGTTAATAAAATAAAATAGGGGGATAATTAATGGGATGAAAATAAAAATGAAATAAATAAAATTCAAGAGCTAACTCAACAAGTTCAATTTAGTAAAAATAGCAATTAATAAAATTCTATCCAAAGGATCAACTTTTCAGGCACGGTCCAATTAAATGATCATCGATGCAAAGATATTTCATTCATCAGTCACTAGATTGATTATAGTTATCAACAAGTTCTGACAACCAGTTCTTCCTTACTTTTTCGACAGTCAAGGTATGACCATTGACTGCTTCTCTAACCAGAAAACAACGCTAGATACAACCGTAGGAATTTAATTATCCAGTTGCATTAAAACTAGAAGAACCCAACCCTAACCAATAAACACGCTAAGAGGGTTTATTTAAGTCAGATCTTACATTTTCCCAACATAAAATCAATTATGGTGGTTGCCACTAGTTGTCAACTAAACGAACAATTACGGATTCAATTTAATTAACGTGGCAGTAGGCTATTATATTAAATTAAATATTCGGCCGTTGATACTCAATTAATAAAATACCCATGAACAATTAATCTAGGAAACGCATGAATAGTAATGAATTGAAAGAAATAATGAAAATTCGATTAGATCTCACAGATGTTATGGACCGCGCCCTCGCGTCGACCTTTGGGTAGAGGAGAAAACTAGCCGCTCCTCATCATATCACTCTCCCGTGATTTAATTGATAACATCCAATTATTTACCAATAATCTGGGAGAGACGGAATAACAACGGACCCGAAGAAAAATTCTAGCTTCACTTTGTTTCGTGTTTGTACCAAAGCAAAAGGTAAAAGCCCCTGTCTCACGACAGGCGTCTGAGATAAACGAAACAAAGACGGCAGACTTCAATTCGTCTTCCAGGGTTCGCAAACGAAAGTTACTCCCTAATTGTCTAAAGCTAGTGCAAAAAGTCCCAAGAAAAAGAAGACGTCTGACCCTAAAAAGCAAAAGCTAAAAGCTAATCTATCAATTAAAAAGTGAGTCTGGCTTTCTTTTGGTTTTTGGCCTTTTGCAGCCGCCAGGAGCAATCCACAAAGGGTCCTCTGCAAAGCTTTGCTTTTTTGGGGTTTTAATCCCATGCGTCCGGTCCACGTGGACCCAACCTCCTAATTGCCCACTTTGCGCTGCAACCAATCTCGCGGATCCAGCTTTTAGGTGTAACTCTTCAGTTTCTGGCGTGGGCACGCCATGAAATAGAGAGTCTTCTGAAAATTTGCCTCGTGAAAACACTTTTTACACCAACCACCTATAATTCATACAAATATGAAATATTAGCAAAATCTCAATATTTAGCACAGTAAGTAGCCAAAATTATGACAAAATAACAGTGCAAAATGTGCCCAATAATTGCTTTATCAAAAACACATGCTTTATTACTAGTTTGTTAAATTGCACTTGGATGTGTCTTGATTAGTGTCTTAAGGACATTAATTAAAGGAACTAATGAAATATAAGTTGTTACATTTATGTTAGAGGCAAATCAGTTGAACCAATAATAGTTGTATCGATTGATAAGTCATAATTTGTTGCCAAATTTTTATTATTCTTCCCTTGATTTTAGCCAAACATTATTTTAATTGTCGGATTCTACTTATGTTTGGTATAATGGTGCCAATTGTAGGAAAATGAGCAACATGTGATAAAAGGGGTAATTTTCCAAGAATTACTGTCAAGTCTAGAGATGACGGGGTTCACGGATGGCAGTTTCCTAGTTCAAGCCGAAGACTTACGAAGCATGTTTTCAAATACAGTTGGGAAACGTCTTAGATTAGGAGGAAATATCTTCTTCTTAGGAAAATTAGGAAGTTCAATGTATTTGGGAAACTAGAAAATACGGAAAGAAAAGGCCGACTCCCATTTTGATTGCTACTTCTTAGAAAAGAAAAAAAGGAGGCTAGTCTATTTTTATTCCTTCTTTCACGTTTGGAAAGGAACAATGAGTAGTAGAAGCTGAATAGGAAACAAAACAAATGAGAGGGAAAAAAAGCCGGATCCCGCGTGATTAAGAGTTGGTTGGCAACATTGACGGAGGGGAGATTAATTCATCATGGTCTGCTCCGCAAGCTCTCGGCTGGGGAGGCTTTTACTTGTTAGGCTTTCGATCTTTTCTTTCTTTCAATCAATGGTGGAAGTCAAGTCTTGGGGGCCTCTTTCTCTAACCATTCGCATGGATGGTTCTCCATTAATGGAGAACTAACTCTCCAATTCTAGTTAAAGGGGCAACTGAGGATTTGGTTCGACAATTACTGTGAGATCGAATTTATTTAATTATTTCTTTCATTTATTGGTATTTATATGTTTCCTGCTTTTAATTGCTATAGCTCGTGTGTATGATTGATTAGTGCGCAATAATTAATTATTCATATAGGCTATTTCGCTAATTAGGAGTAATTGAATCCGTAATTGTTCGAATATCCCTATCTCAGTAGCAACTGGCGTAATTGGGTTTATGTCAGGGAAACGTATGATCTAACTTAAACAAACCCTCGTAGCGTATTTGTTAGTTAGGATTGGGTCTTTCTAATTATTAATGCAATTTAGAAATTAAATCCTACGGTCGTACCTAGGGTTATTTTTGGGTTAGAGAAATAGTTAACGGTCGTACCTTAACTACCGAGAAATTAAGGAAGGGTTGGTTGTTTATCGTGTGCATGACAACTATAACCAATCTATTAGTAATTGTAGGAATTATGCGGGAATCAATGATCAGTGGATGAACCATTTCTGAAGTGCACCCTTGGCTAGAGTTCTCCCAATTATTTCTTTTAATTAATTATTTTCTGCATTTCATTTATTTAGTTAGCATTTAATCCTGAAAACTCCCATACTTTGAACTCTAGAAGAAACGAATTATCCCCAATCCCTGTGGATTCGACCCTACTCACCACTATATACAAAATTTGTATTTTTCTCGAGTAGGTATTTATTATTGTACAGGTTCGGCACCTGTCATCGGTCGAACTACCCTTTAATTGGTGCCAATGAATTATTAGTTGTAATGGTTTGCTTTAGTTGAGTGATGGTGTACTACTTCAATGATCATACCATTACATATTACTCGCAGCCACATAAAAACATCCCAATTTTTGGCGAGCACGTGAGTGGGAGAAGTGACTAGGGAGCTGGTGGCAGGCAGGAGAGGTGAAGGGTTGATGAAGGGGACTTGGGTGGGAGAGGAAGGAGGGGATGGAGGGTGAGTGGTTGATGGGTTGTTTTGGGTGTTCTAGGTGTTTTCCGTGTGTTATTTGAAGGAAATGAAATCAAGCTTATTTCATTTATTTGTTTAGATTATTGATTAAAGTTATTACTATAACCAATTACATGGTAACATTTTAGTCAGCTATCCACTTTTAGTTTCCTTAAATTTTGGTCGGTGAATAGTCAAGTCCGAATCCTTGATTAGTTAGTTTCATGTGTGTAATTGGTTTCTTAGTCCAAGTTGGTATCGGTTTAGGAAGTTCCTTTAGTCTTTAGTTTTATGGCAACCTATTGCCTATGTATATGTGGTGCCTGTTTGATATCTAATTGGAGAGTTAAGTTTACTCAAGTCTTATTAAATGGAGTTGAAAAATTTATTGAATTGAGTTACGAGATAGAGAGAAATTAATGGATTGATTGAATAACCTCCCGTGCCTTCGTCGTTCTTGTATAAGATTTAATGTTACTTCTAATGCGTGACTTTTGTGCTAACAAGTAGTATCAGACATCTAGACTATGAACTTAGGGCTTATTTGTAAAATTAAAATATGAATCCGTGTTATTTATAACATTTTGATGTTATGACATTTTTAACATTGATGGTAAAAAGGACTCTGATGTTTGGAGTTGGATGAAGAGATATTTTCAAACTATTGGATTTTGGGATATTATTCAAAAGGGGTTCAAGGAACCTACACAAGGTGCAGAATTATTGGTAGTTTAGTTAAAGAGTTAGAGAGAAATAGACAGTTGGATTGCAAGATATTCTACTACCTCAACACCCAAGTTCAATTGCATGTAGCGAAAAGATTCATACATGCAAAGACGGCAAAGGAGGTTTGAAAATTTTTGACAAATTCTTATTGTAGTTATGATTGACAAAAAATTTGTGATGAGAAAGAAGAAAAATATTTTTTTTTTTGGATGAGATAAAGAAAGAAGAAATTACAGAAGTTGTGGGTGCCCATGAAGATGAAAATTTTGTTCAAAAGGAATTTCACAAGTGGTTGAGAAAGAAAGTGAAATCATTCATCAGATTAAAGATGTGATTGAAGCTTATCGCAACATAGAAATTGTTAATTTTTTCGGGATTGATGAATATTTTGACGAGAAAAATCAAGCGATAGAATTGGTTAAGAACAATTGTGACGTGGACAAATTAGTTAAAGATTGTGGCATTGCTGAAACTAATGTGGGCATTGGTATGGATGAATCAAAATAAGTTCATGATGATGTTGAAATTTTTGGTGGTGGAAAGCATGATTTTGTGATTTCATGAAATTTTCTTGGTGGCGTGGACGAATTAAATTATGGAGTATCTAATGAAGCATAGGTGAACATGTTTGAATTTTTTGGCAAGACCGATCAAACGAAGAAATTATTCAAAAAGTATAAGTTTCGTCTACTTCCACCGGAGAAGATGAAACTGAAGATCAATTGTAAGTTGAGATTCCATATGATCTATATAACAACAAAGCTTTTCATATAGATTCAAGTTCGAGATGGTATTGGAATTGACCATAATGATGAGTTTAGTTTAAGAAAGGTAATGAAGGAAATTAAACCAAGTTTACTTCATTTTTTTGTTTAGATTATTAGATTAAAGTTGTTACTATATCCACTTACATGGTAAAGTTTTAGTCAGCTGTCCGCTTGTTAGTTTCCTTGAATTTTGGTCGGTGAATAGTCAAGTCCGAATCCTTGATTAGTTGGTTTTCTAAGTGTAATTGGTTTCTTAGTCCAAGTCGGTGGAAGTCACTCGAGTCTTTAGTTATATGGTAACCTATTGCCTACATATATGTGATGCTTGTTTCATATCCAATTAGAGAATTGAGTTGACTCTTGTTATATTGAGTTGAAGAATTTGTTGAGTTGAGTTGAGTTGTGACAGAAGAAAATTAATAGATTGATTGAATAACCTCCCGTGCTTTCGTTGATCTTGTGTAATATTTTAATATTACTTCCATGTGTTTTTTTGTGCTGACATTATTTTAGCTGTGTCTTAGTGTTTTGGGAAGGGTTACACTAGAGTTTTGCCAAAACCAGCCACGCAAGTAGACCCTAGTTTCCAAAGCTGACACTTCACATACACTAATGTTTTCCTGCTCTATCCTTGCGGTTATAGGCCTACCATCTAACTGTTCTAGGAGGTCACAATGTTGACCAGCTACAAAATCTTGCAAAGAGTGTGACAGCCCAATAGGCAAGCATCAGAATTCTAAGCTTCATGAGCCTCACTTTGGCTGACTCCATCTCTTTCATATTTCTAATTTGTGGATAGTGCAGTTTATGGCGTCCCATTTGTTTTCCACAACTGACTTGACTTATTGTTAAGAAAACCCCGTTGCAATCCAACTGATCATTTAATCGTGTGCGGATTCTAGATTGTTAAGAGGACTCCATTGCAATCCAACTGATTATTTAGTCATATGCGGATTCTAGAGATAACTCATACGAATTCTAAAGGTGACCCCATCTAATATGGGGTTTTGTCCCGTATAGCACTTAGTTCCTTATATTTTTTACTTAGATCATGTTTGATAATTCAATTCAGCACTTAAACTTAATGGAAGCAGCTGTTAACATATTCAAACCGTCTGATAACAAAAAATTAAACATCTGAATAAATTAAGTAGCACTGAATTTTTTAGGTAAAACTTGTTTCCAAAATTAAGTGATAAACTATTCACTTATCACTGAATCTGACATGCACTCAAATGTATTATATTTAATACTTAACAATTCAATAGTTTAATGGATTCAAACTTTAGATTTCAGACTAAAATCTTTAATTGTTAGTTGGAAAGGCTCACTTCACATAGAAACCACACACAATTCGCTCTGATACTATTTGTAATGGTCCGTGCCTGCTGGACTGGCCCAATAAAAGCTAAATTAACCCAATGTTATTGATTATTCGACGGGCTGAACGTCATATATCTTTACTCTCCTCTTTCGAGTTCCGATGTGGAATATCATAGTAGATGGCATGATGTGCGGCAACTAATATGTTCTGTATACCACAAGTTCCATTCCCAGCCCTTATATCGCAGGCAAGAAGATCTTTAATTTAACTACGTATGGAGTTTCTGGTTTTAGTTTGTGTTGAAGATTGGTTTAAAAATCAAATTGTCTTAACAACCTCCCCCGCAACTTCAATTGTCTTAAGCAACACCGCCAGCTTTTCTGTACTTGTTGATTAAACCCAAGAAGAACTCCCCTCCCCTCCCACCCACCCAAAATAAAATTTAAAAAAAAACTTGTAGCAAAACAAATTAGATAGGTACATTACCCTTGCTTACCTTATTCTGAGTCACCTATTAGCATAGTCAAGTCAACTTCCAATATTATTTGATATTTCTGTGAGACGAATAATTATAGTTATCATCGTTACAAGCTCTCTCTCTCTTAAAATTTATTTCATACATTCTGTTTTACATGGCTAACAGGTAAATCTGATGTACTTAATCACCTATCCTGTTGAATGGCAAATAGTTACATCAGAATCTTACTTCAAAATCTGTCAGATATTACAAGAGATCAATTTTCAGAATCCAAAAAAAAAAAAAAATAGAGGTAGCAAAAGGAGAAACTGTATCTAGTACTGTGAAAATTTCAAGAGTCGCTCGTAATTCATTGCTTTATAAATAATTCACAAAGTTTAACTAGTCTATCAGAATTACGAAAGAACATGTAGGAATTAAATCAAGATTATTATTTGTTAGTTTCTTAATTGGAGTTGGTTGGAATTAGTATAGTTCAGGTTTACGTTTAGCTAGTTGAGTTCTAGTCTAACTAGGATGCTTGATGTCCAATTCCAATGTGGTCTTTGATTTATTAGATGGTGAGGACAAAATCCCTGAGCACTATGGAGACTTGGTGCCTATATATATATGTATGTGTGTGTGTAGTACTAGTCTGCCGGTGTGTAACATAGAAAGGAGCCGAGAGACTTGTAAAGAAATATTGGTTTTGCCTCCCGAAGCTTTTCATAGTTCTGCTTTTGTTTCGTTGCCTCGCTTTGTCATAAATAGTCTATTGCTTATCCCTTTTTATTCCTCTTTCGCTGCCTAATTAATTCATTGAGTGAGGTTTATTTGTTGTTATCCTGTGGGTTAGATTTCTACAAAGTGGTATCAGAGCTCCAGGCTTTGATCTTGGGGCTTGTTTGCAAAATTGGGGTTTGGAGTTTGTTCATGAAATTAAAGTATGGATCCGCATTATTTGCACAATTGTCGTGTTTTTATCTTCGACGGTAAAAACGATTTTGAGGTTTGGAGGTCGATGATGAAGAATTTTTTCCAAAATATTGCAGTTTGGAATATAGTTGAAATAGGACATACGGAATCGGTCGCAGGTATGGAATTATCAAGCGATGTAATTAAAGAATTAGAGAGAAATAGACAGTTGGATTGCAAGGCAATATACTATCTCAACACTCAAGTCCAGTTGCATGTTGCCAAAAAAATTATACATGCAAAGTCGGCAAAAGAGACTTGGATAGTTTTGGTGAACTCAAATCAAGGAGCTGCTAACGTGAGAAAAATCAGATTGCAGGAACTTAGGAGACAATTTGAGTTGGCCCAAATGAAATCCACAGAGTCAGTTAAAGATTTTATTGGCACAATTAAAGAAATTGTCAATGATATGGAGTCCAATGGTGAGAATTTGGAAGAGGTTAGAGTGGTTGAAAAAGTTCTAAGATCTCTAACTGCCAAATTTCACACCAAGAAGACGGCCCTTGAAGCCACAAAGGACCTTGACAATTTGTCACTTGCTGAATTGGAAGGTGAATTGCTAACGTATGAGATGTCCCTAAATCAGCAGCCATCAGATACAGTAGAGGAGGTGTTACAAGCCAAGGTGAATCACCCAAAAGGAAAAGAGGGGGTGAATCGTATGGACACAAATCAAAGGGGCCAGAACTTCAGAGGTAGAGGACGTGGAGGCAAAGGTAACTTTCATAGTCATGGAAGAGGTAATTATTCTTACCAGCCCAGAAATAATTCTAATAGGGATCAGAAAAACAGTTAACAGCAAAGTCAAAGAAATAATTTTCAAAGGCGTGATAGATCTAATGTCCAATGTTATAATTGTGGTAAAATTGATCATTATCAAAATGAATGTTGGTCTAATAAAGAGGTACATGTTAAAGTGGCAGAAAATAGTAGTGATAGAGAGGAGACCTTATTGTTTTCTAGTTCTACAGCTGAAGAGTCTATGAAGAATGATTGGTTTATTGATTTTGGTTGTAGTAATCATATGTGTGGTAAAAAGGAGATGTTTTCTAACCTGGATGAATCTTTTCATGTATCTGTGAGATTTGGAAATAATGAAAAGGTACCTGTTCTAGGAAAAGGAAAAATCAGAATTATCTTGCAAGATGGGTTTTCGAATTATATTTCTGATATTTTCTATATGCCAAGTTTATATCATAATTTGTTGAGTTTAGGACAACTGTCTGAGAAAGGTTATGACCTGCATTTTAAATATGGTAATGGCACCATAAGTGATGAAAAATTGGGATTAATTGCCAAGGTAAAGATGAACCGTAGTCGTTTGTGGGCTCTTTCTCTTAACTGTGGCGATTTACCTTGCTTTAATTCCATGACTTGTGATGATTCTTGGTTATGGCATATGTGTTTTGGGCATTTGAATTTTGGGAGTTTGAAATTTCTTGCAAAAAAGAAATTTGTTATTGGGTTGCCGTCTGTTGAGTTTCCTGATAAGAAGTGTGAGTCTTGTATTTTGGGAAAGAAGCACAGGGATCCTTTTCCAAAAGGCAAGGGTTGGAGGGCCAATCAACCGCTTGAACTGATTCATTCAGATTTATGCTCAGTTGAAGTTCCTTCCAATGGTGGTAGTAAGTATTTTATTATCTTCATTGATGATTTCAATAGGAAGACATGGGTGTTTTTTTTAAGAAATAAATCTGATGCATGTGATGTGTTTAAAAAGTTCAAATATTATGTAGAGAAGCAGAGTGGCTACTTTATTAAAATTTTGAGAACTGACAGAGGCACTGAATATCTTGTTTGTGATGACTATTTGGCGGAAAGTGGTATTGATAGGCTGTAATTTTGTCATTTATTTTATTAGTAATTTCCCCTATTACCTGACTTGATATGGATTAATTATTAGATTCTACTCACTTTTCGTAATTTGCATTTATTTCAGGGAGTAGAACGAAAATACCATAACCAATGCCAATTTGACAATCATCAGAAAAGAGTTCAAGTAGCAGGCATCTAGGGGTATTTTTGGAATATCAAGACATGACCCTCTCTAGTAGTTTGCAGAAGACAGCATAAAAGAAGAGAAGGAACGCAGGGCTGGGGGCTTCGTCCTCTCTGCAAGGGGGCCGCCGCACAGGAGCCAAGCATCAGAGTAGCTTTGATTTTTCCTTTCTTAGCTTTTTAGTAGGAGTTCTCTCGTTGGTGATGACAAGGAAAAACAATAGACTTCCTTTAGCTTTCTTTGACTTTTTCCTTTCGTCTTTTGTGGTTGCCCCCTGTGCATGTCAGGAGGAATGAAGCATCGGCCTTTGACTTTTCCTTTGTAGCTTTCGATTGCTTTTCTTCCTTCGCATGGGCAGACAACTCTTGTTGCAATTTTGTTTGGGTTTTATTCATCAAATATGAACTAAATTTCTTCACTCTAGTCAAGGAGCAACGGAGGTTTTGGTTCGCCTAAAAATTGTGAGATCGATTTAATTTTATCTTTTCCTTTATTTATTGGTATTCGCATATTCCTTGGTTGCAGTGCTTATGATTGTTTAATTAATTGATTGTCTTGGATCCGGATAATTAGTTAATTTGATAATCTATTGTCAATTGAGACATTAAATTCGTAATTGTTTAATTGTCTCAAAATAGTGATAACTGGCATGATTGGGTTCGTGTCAGGGGGATACGCGGGCTAATCTGAAATAACCCTGGTAGTGCGTTATTTGGTTAAAATAGGGCTCTTTTAATACGTAAGGCGATTGGAGAATTAAATCTTACGGGCGTACCTAGGATTATTTCCTAATTAGAGCAGTGATTAACGGGCGTACCTTGATCACCGACACAGTAAGGAGGGGTTGACTGTCATCGCTTGTTTGGCAGTTATAACCTATTTATTAATAAATAATTGGAATTGGCTTTGCATCGATGATCAATTAGGTGAACTATTGCTGAAGTTATTTCTTGGTTAGATCCTTAATTATCCCTCATTTGATTTTAATAAATTGTTATTTAATTTCTAGTTGACTATTTTATTTTTATTATTTTACTTTTAGTTGAATTGTTTAAATTGTCACCCCTGATATAAAAACACCCATCTTGTCACTGTGAATTTGAAAAGAAACAATTACTCCCAATCCCTGTGGATTCGACCCTACTCACCGCTATCTACAGAAATTACTTTTAGTTTGAGCAGGTTTTATTATTGCACAGGCAGACAACCTGTCAATTTTTGGCGCCATTGCCGAGGACTGGTGCCAGATTAATTTGTTTCTTTTTTAGTTCACCTTGTTTTCATTTTTAATTTATTTTTCTCTTATTTTTTTATATAGCTTATGGCTGCTAACATTCCGTATTTTGATGATAGACTAAATTTTATTCCTGAATGGGGTTATGAGACTCATGTTTTTCCTAATGATCAATGGGCTGTTGCAAATTGTGGGACTTATTTTGCCTCAAGTTATTCAACCGACACATGCCCCGCGTTTCAAGATAATCTAAGTGCTCCAATTGATACTTTTGGAGATTTTTCACCTCGATTTAAAACGTGGTATGACCTTTACCCAAACAGGTATGATCAAGGATGGTGAGATAATTTCAATTTTAATTATGCGATCGGGCCAATGGATTTTCAACAGCAAGAGTCTCAACAATCATCCTCCGTGTCAAGTATGTCTCTTGAAGAAATGATGAAATTGCTAACTGCTAATTCATATTGATTTCAACAAGAGATACAAGAGATGGCGGATCAAGTGCAACTATTGACATCCGGGATGGCAGATCAAGTACATCTATTGACATCCAGGATAACGCGATTAGCTTCTCATCTTGAAGAATTGCCCTCACAAACCAATATCAACCTTGAAGAAGATGAGAGTGCAATTATCCGGTCAAATGACATGGAACTGCAAGAGTTTCAAGAAGACGAATCTAAAGATGCAGTTGAAAAGGAAGTTGATGTGCAAAAAATGAGCCCCCAATATCAACCCGTCCAAGTGAATGAATCCAGTGAACAACCTCCAAATGCGGTGACATTTCCTCCATTCCTTAATCAATATTCTCTTGACTCTTATTCTTCAATTCCTGTTAATGAAATTGATTTTATTATACCAGAAAATCTTGAATTTCATGACAGGAATAAATTTAAGAATGGCGATGGCAAGATATCTTGGACCAATAAATGCATGTGAGGGAGGAGTGAGTGGAGAATGCAAATTATCGATGACTTGTTTGGCGCCATTTACTAGTTCATGGAAGCCCGTAACTCGTGTGCTCAAGAATTACTCTATTTACGAGAGCTATCAGGACTATATAGAGAATGAAACATTAAGACGAGCCACGAGATTTTATCCTCCATAAACAAAATATGATAATGTCTAGTCAAAGACATTAAAGAAAGACGCTCATTGGGAGGCAACCCAATTTCTTCTAGTTATTTGTTCATTTTTGTTCGTTAGTGTAAATATATTTTTCCTTCTATTTGACTGATTTTTTGCTTCAATTTTCGTTTTTGATGATTTACAGGCATCTCTCTGACATGACGCGCCCACGTTATGACGTATGAAGAGCTCACGGTCAGAATCGTCAGAAGGGGTTCTTGCCCTCATGACGTGCCCGCGTCAAGTCACTTGGAGAGCTCCTCATTCCGTGCTTTCGTACCCACGTCACATTCGCGGGAAAGGTAAGTATCCAAAAAATTCAAGAACGGTTATTGATTTTCTGTTAATCCCTACTTTTGAAGTCCAAAAATAAATTTTATCAATAATAATAAAAAAAAGATATATTAAAAAAAATTTTCAAAAAACAAAATTTTCAAGTAAGTAACAAGGAGAAAAAAAAAGGGAGTCTTTTCGTAAAAACAAAAAAAAATTTCTAAAATGAAAATAAAAAACGAAAAAGCAAAAAAAAAGATAAAAGAAAAAAGAAAAAAAAACACAAATACTATTTTCTTTTTCTTTTCCTTTCTTTCCTTTTCTTTTTCTTTTTCTTTCTTTCTTCTTCTTTCTTTCTTTCTTCTCCCCTGTTTCTTCTTCTCTTTCGGCTGAGCATACCTCATGCACGCCGCCATCTCCTTCACCCGTGACCAACGCCGAGCGATGACGCACGCTGCCCCCTGCCTACAGTCACACGACCACCACCGCCGTTGCTCGTGTGCTGCGCGTCGTCCACAGCCAACTCTGTCAGCCCACGGCCGCCAACAGCGGCGGTCGCTGCTCCTTTCCATCGCGCGCGATTCATCCACCTCGTTCGCCGCCGTCGCACTCCAGCTGTGGCAACCCAGCTCGTCGCAGTAACAAGCCTCGCGCGCCTCTCCACCTCGCTGGTACACATCCACCAGCTCATCGCAGCCCCTACTCTCCTAGTTGCGACCGCCGCCCCTTGCCGGTTCCGCTACCCACTGTCACCAACGACACCGTTGGGCAGTGGGTAGGTATCTCTGAGTCCCTCTGTTTCCGAGTTGCCCTTTAGGTATCTCTGAGTCCCCTGTTACTCTTCTCTCAGTCGAAAACCACAAAGCCTTGTCCGCCGCCGCCCACTTTGTTCACGCCCGCCGCGAGCTCCCAGAGCTCTCTCTCGCTCACTCCACTCGCAGTTCTCACTCCAACCTCGCCCATTTCATTCACGCCGCAGCTCTCACCAGCTCCCTCTCTCTCCACTCGAGCAGCCGCTGGCCCGTCGCAGGTCCACCGTGCGAGCCTCCGACCGCGCGCCACCCCTTTTGCTCGTTCTACCTCAGCGAGCTTCCACCATAGCTCGCGCACCACTCTAGCTCGCTGCTCCCTCTCTGCTCACACAACCAGCTCCGCCGCAGCTCCATCACGAGCCAACACCACCACTGAAGCGCTTGGACGCTGCCAACAGCCCTAGCGGTAGCGTCCAACCTCGCACGCTACTTGAGCGTGCGCCGCTCGAAGTCGCGCGCCACAGACCACCGCCGGCCGCTCGCGTCTCTCCCTCCTCGCGTCGCCATCCGCCCCAGTCCAGCAACTCAGCCCGCTGCTTGGTCCACCGCCTGACGCGCGCTACTGATTCTCTATCAGGAGTATCGCTTGGCTACTTTCTTCGGTGGAGGTATTTGGAATTTGTCCCCCAATTTTTTAATATTCACTGGTGCTGTCTGGTCTTTCTATACTTGGTATTGTTGGCCGTTGGGGGTTATTCCTTCAATTGTGTGGTAAACCAGTGGTACGGGTTGTGATATTTGACCCAGATCTTGTTCATTACTAGTTTGCCATACTCTTGAGAATGTTTGTTGAACTTTTGGTTACATTTGTTGAGTTTTTGAGTGGGCTGGATTTGTGAAATTGTCTATTGATAATTGGGAGGCGGCTTTGCTTGTGTTTTGATTGTTGCGATTCTCAATTGTTAGCAGTGTTAGTTTGTATTTTGGTTTATCGGTGGCCTGGTATTGGTAGTGTGTGATTTCTCTTCCATAGTTTGCTATACCAGTGGTATTGGTGGGGTAATTGGACCTCAATTGGGTATCTCTATTTGGCTGTCTGAGTTATTATTGCCAAATTTCTAAATTGTTATCGTTGAGATTACTAATCTTGAGTTAAGAAATTGACTGGCCAACTGGAGCCATTTGTTGCAATTTTGGGTGGGCTGAAATTTTGCAATTGTCTATTGATCATTGAAAGGCATCTCTGCTAGTGTTTCGATTACTGAGGTTTTGGTTAAATTATTTCTGATATTGCCTATTGAATCGGGAGCCTGTGCTGCTTAATTTGTCCTGTTAGGAGCTGGTTTGCTTGTTAGAATTTTCTGTGACGGTTGACTAACGTGTTCATCTTAGTGACTTCAACTGTTTCGTTGGGTGGAAGTGAATTCTGTGTGGTGAACCATTAGGTCGTTGAGATAATTTCACTTGCTTTTGTGGGTGGACGCCTGATTGCCAGTTGAGGTTATATATTGAGTCGTTATTGCCGAATTACTGCACTACTGTTGCCTGACTTGTTGACTGCTGGGGGCAATTGTTGAGCTTTTGGGTGCTATTGTTGAGTTTTTTGGGTGGGTTGGAATTTTGCAATTATTGATAGCTGAGAGACATTATTAGCAATTGCTCTGCTCTGATATTGCTCTGTTGGTGGCACATTCACTCTCTTGTGACTAGATTAATACTTGGGGCTATTGCTTTACTACTGATCTGCTCTGCTATAGAAATCTCATTGATTTTGGACTGCAATTTGCACCAATGGTAAGGGTGCGGGTACTTGTTAACTCTATTTGGTTAGAGATCTGATTGACTGCCAAGGGCTTGTGACTGCGCTGCTATTACTAAAGTCCTGAACTGATATTGCTGGATTTAGCACATTATTGGAGACTTTGTTGAGATTTTGGATGGACAGAGTTGTGCATTTGCTGGTTGAATTGATGCCTCACCACATCGATTTCCCTCCGCCGTTCCCGCCTACCCCTTAGCCACTCGAGAGGGAAGTTTCGTTGTCCTTTTCAATTTAATTGCTTTATTCCCTCCTCTATTGAGGACAATGTAGGATTTAGGTGTGGGGGGAGGGACAGCTATGCCAGTTTTTAGTTTTCAGACGTCCTTCTTTTATTTCTAGTTTGTTATTTGTCTAGTTTTCGTTTATTTTTTTTTAATGAATACCAAAGTTTTATGTTGGATTGTTGTCTCTAATTCTGCTATTGCCATGTTTTAATAATAAAATGGTATCAAATTAATGTGGTTGAGTCAAAAAACATCTATTTGGTGAATATCGATGATTGTTTTACTTTTATAATTTCTGGATTAACTTTTCTAGGCATAGGGAATGATTGTTGGCATTTTCATGTGAATTGGTCCGGTTATTAAGCTCAGTTCTCCATGTTTGAAAATAAGGCTAGCTGATGTAAATTCTCTTTTGATTTTTATGTTATTTTGAGTTTTTGTGTTATTTAACTGTGAATAAGAGTTAGCTGTACTCCGCTAGTCTTTAGTACCAAATAACCGGGGATCTTCACCAAAAGTGTCGATTTTCGTGTCAAAAAGTAGTAATTACTATGAGTACGTGGTCACGTGGCGATAGGAGCTAAGTAACCGGGCTCCTTCATCTAAAAATGTCGGAGCTCGCGTCAAAAGGTTCCAATGGCTAGCGACTAAGTCTTTTGTTACTATTGAGAAAAGCAAAGAAAAAAAAAGAGAAGAAAAAAGTCAAAAAAAGAGAAAAGTAGAAAAATGTGATAAAAAAAAAGTTAAAGTTGTGTTAGTGTATAATAAAAGTCAATTTGCCGATTTATGAATTTAATGTTGAGATTTTGGTTAATAGTTGGACCATTTGTTGATAAATGTTATACGTCATTCCTTTTTCTTAGATTAGTTAACCTAAAATTAGAGAAGTTTGTAGTTTAGAAACTAACCGGGGTGATGTTTCTTGGATTTTGATCACCGATGCTTGATATATATTTTTCTTGATATCTTAGAAATATGGTAAATAGAGCAATAGCCATTGTTAAATATTGGGGTTTTTTTACTGTTCTTATGCTTGAGAACAAGCATGGTTTAGTTGTGGGGGGAATTGATAGGCTGCAATTTTGTCATTTATTTTATTATTAATTTCCCCTATTACCTGACTTGATATGGATTAATTATTAGATTCTACTCACTTTTCGTAATTTGCATTTATTTCAGGGAGTAGAACGAAAATACCATAACCAATGCGTATTTGACAGTCATCAGAAAAGAGTTCAAGTAGCAGGCATCTAGGAGTATTTTTGGAATATCAAGACATGAACCTCTCCAGTAATTTGTGGAAGACAGCATAAAAGAAGAGAAGGAAAGCAGGGCTGGAGGCTTCGTCCTCTCCGCAAGGGGGCCGCCGCACAGGAGCCAAGCATCAGAGTAGCTTTGATTTTTCCTTTCTTAGCTTTTTAGTAGGAGTTCTCTCGTTGGTGATGACAAGGAAAAACAATAGACTTCCTTTAGCTTTCTTTGACTTTTTCCTTTCGTCTTTTGTGGTTGCCCCCTGCGCATGTCAGGAGGAATGAAGCATCGGCCTTTGACTTTTCCTTTGTAGCTTTTGATTGTTTTTCTTCCTTCGCATGGGCAGACAACTCTTGTTGCAATTTTGTTTGGGTTTTATTCATCAAATATGAACTAAATTTCTTCACTCTAGTCAAGGAGCAACGGAGGCTTTGGTTCGCCTAAAAATTGTGAGATCGATTTCATTTTATCTTTTTATTTATTTATTAGTATTCGCATATTCCTTGGTTGCAGTGCTTATGATTGTTTAATTAATTGATTGTTTTGGATCCGGATAATTAGTTAATTTGATAATCTATTGTCAATTGGGACATTAAATCTGTAATTGTTTAATTGCCTCAAAATAGTGATAACTGGCATGATTGGATTCGTGCCAAGGGGATACGCGGGCTAATTTGAAATAACCCTGGTAGTGCGTTATTTGGTTAGAATAGGGCTCCTTTAATACGTAAGGCGATGGGGGAATTAAATCTTACAGGCGTACCTAGGATTATTTCCTAATTAGAGCAGTGATTAATGGGCGTATCTTGATCACCGATACAGTAAGGAGGGGTTGACTGTCATCGCTTGTTTGGCACTTATAACCTATTTATCAATAAATAATTGGAATTGGCTTTGCATCGATGATCAATTAGGAAAACCATTGCTGAAGTTATTTCTTGGCTAGATCCTTAATTATCCCTCATTTGATTTTAATAAATTGTTATTTAATTTCTAGTTGGCTATTTTATTTTTATTATTTTACTTTTAGTTGAATTGTTTAAATTGTCACCCCTGATATAAAAACACCCCCCTTGTCACTGTGAATTTGAAAAGAAATAATTATTCCCAGTCTCTGTGGATTCGACCCTACTCACCGCTATCTACAGAAATTACTTTTAGTTTGAGCAGGTTTTATTATTGCATAGGCCGACAACCTGTCAGGTATAAAACATCAAATGACAGCCAGATATATACCTCAGCAAAATGGTGTGGCAGAAAGGAAGAATAGGACTGTGATGGATATGGTGAGGTTTATGATGCACTCCGAAGGTATTCCTAAGTCCTTTTGGGCAGAAGCAGTATCTTGTGCTATTTATGTTTTGAATAGGTGTCCTACTAGATGCAATTTTGGAAAGACTCCACAAGAAGTTTGGACTGCTATGAAACCGGATATTTCTCACTTCAAGGTATTTGGCTGTCTTGCGTATACGCATGTTCCAGATCATTTGAGACAGAAACTGGATGATGAAGCAGAGAAGTGTATTTTTATTGAATATAGTCATGAGACTAAGGGGTATAAGTTATTCAATCCAAACACAGGAAAGGTGATAAAGAGCTGCTGACTAGGAGTCCTCCTAGCAATGGAAAACGAAAAGAAAGGGACTTCGGCAAAGCCTTACTTTCGGTTTGATTCTCAATTTCGGCGGGGACCACAGAGATAAGAAAGGCAGTAGTCAATTTTGCTTTTAAAGAGACAAACGTACAGAGGCTTGAGGGTAATAGTTTTAGCATAGCTTTAGTTTTAGTTTTTTCTTTCCTTTTCCTTTTCACGCGCACGAGGTGGTCGAGAATATTTTTCAACGGGAAAAACATCTTTTACTCTTGCTTTCTAGTGAAAAACGTGATGCATTTGCAATCAATCAATTTGCGTAGAGATTTATTTATGCGGCGTAGCTAAGTCTTTCATCTAGTCAAGGATCAACTCGACGGCGCAGTCCCGAATATCTGTGAGATCTAATTAGTTTTCACGCGTTCCTTAATTTGTTAATATTTGCACATTATCTATTTGAATTTTCGTGGGATTATTTTGTTAATTGGATGTCAAGGGCCCGATGTTCAGTGCAACTTATTAATCTCTTGCCAAATTTGTCAATTAAATCCGTAATTATTTGATTGATTAATTATTTGATTGATTATTTGATCGCACGTGGGATTCATAAAGGTTAACACATATTACAAGCACACATCAACCGCCCAAGTTATTTCAATAGCCCTTAGGCTAGTTTTCTAAAAACGCAGTAAAAGCAGCAACGACATGAAATCAATGTAAACGACAATTCTAATTCTTTTTTATTTGGTCCTATGTATTTTTTATTTTAATAAAACCAGCAAACACATCACAATCATATAATTTTCATCTTGGCAGTTGTTGCATTCATTTATAGATGTGAAGTTGAAGCCTCAAACAGCAAATTGACAAGTATAGCCCAATTAAGCTCTGTCGAGAAACTATTAGTGAATCGTTTTCGCATATCATTTTTTTTAAAAAAAAAACATTCACACGTTGTAACTTTCCAGAAATTATTGAAGGCAAGCATCCAATGGATGATTCATAAATAGTGCCTTGATAAGCAAATACATTTTCTTGTAACCAATATCTACGACCAATAAACCACCACCGCTTCAATAACTTCATCTTTATCAATCTTGGCAACTTTATTAAAGTTGCATAGAATAATAGTTACAGTTGAATGATTAGTCAATTATACGTCAACAAATAGATCAAATTGCATCCCCATCTATATTCATTGCAGATCGAATAGCTGACTCCACTATAGTAAGTTTACATCATATACATGTGGATGTTATCGTCTGGCTTTGCTGCCAAGGCTGTAGAAAGTGAGATGACAGGCAAACACAGTGACCAACTGAATCACTAAGAAAAAATATGTAAGCTTTACATAGCTGAAGTACGTGGTACATTTGCGTTTCTTTCATCAGACACATGAATTAAGAAGGAAGAAGTGGTGGTACAAATTAACAAATGTCGTGCAGTATCCTCCTTGTGTAAATATTGGCACACTAACTGCAATATCTTAGCCGCCTTAAAAGGTTGTTGCATTTTTTTCTATTACTTCTCTTGTAATATCTTAGCTAGAAGTGTCAAAATAGATAATTTGGACGGGTTTAAGTGGGTCATAATTGAATAATAGATAAAATAGATCAACCCATTTATACCTATTTAAATAAATGGGTATAAATGGATACAGGTATAACCAATTGCCCATTTATGAGTCACTTGCAATTTGACTTTTTTTAAAAAAATTTTTGCATGTTGTTTGAAAAGAAATAATAGTTATTTATTGTTATTAAATTGATAAGAAATTCAAATTTATTTACTTAATATTCACTAAAAGTTGAGTTTAAATGTATAGTTATTTTTAAATGGGTGTAAATGGATGAGTTGAGTCAGCTCACTACCTACCAATTAAATGAGTTTAATTGAATACTCATTTAAACCCATTCAAAGTTAGTGGATGGGTTTGGACGGATTTGATTAACATAATTGAATTGTGATTAACATCTTTAATCTTTGCCGCTTTATAAAAGGTTGTTACTCGTTTTAGAATAGAAGTAGTCAGAATCATTTGAAATTTGGAGTTCAAAGTTCTATATGTTGTAAACTATTCTAATTTAGAAGAATCTTAAAAAAATTTTAGAATCTTTAATTTATTTTCTATCTTCACCTTGTCATGACTCAACATTTGAGAAATTACATGAGGAGGACGTTTATTTAAAAGATTGAAGGTTTAGTCAAGCGCCTAACCGACTTGTTGCATTAAGATATAAGGTTTAGAACAAGTGAATCTTGTCTTCTTCCTTAGTATGGTTAATTAGTTCATAAATTCTCTGTTTCGATCATTTGGTTATCAAAACTTGCTAAAATACTTACCTCAAATACTTGCACAATTACGGAAAATCTACAAGATCGAATGTCACCTTTCACAAGGAAAATCCTATCGTTTTCTGTCCATATCTGTGTACGTAATACAATGTTTAATAGATGTGTAACTTCAGGATGCAAAAAATTAAAAATCATGACTCAAAGGAGAAAAGTAAAAATAGCTGATAACTCTGCGGAGGTAAAAGTAAAATAGTTGATCAATCATTTATGATAAATATTATTTAGACTAACTTACCCATATGTGTTTTGGAACTAACTTGGGCGAGATTACTTTGGGATGGGTTTAGATTGATCCCGCTCAATACCCAAATCTATTTTCTACATATATTTTTTTCCTTTAATTCATTTTTTATTTTTTATATAACTTTAATATTTTTGATTTATTAAATTTCTTTTAGTTTTATTAAATAAACATGCAAGTGCTTTATACTCAGGATTCCCACCAAAAATTGGATTAACAAATAAAGGAACAGATAGATATACAACCATATTCCAACATATATCAAGATGGCCAAGGCACTTAGGGTGTTGAATATTTATCCTCATCATTGTCCAAGGATGACCGGTCTAAACTAACTGAAATGCTGGAAATTCTTGTGGATAATGACTAGGAAGACTGCTAGATTATATTCGCTGGTATGACTATAAAAATTGTTAAAGATAATTTTTGAATCTAAGACTCTATTTGGATTGGCTATTTTTTCAAAAAATAAGTTTTTCAAATACAATGTTACAGTAATATACAATAACTTAAAAAACATCCCATCCATATTAGTATATCAAATATTTCAAAAAAATTTTATAGTAAAATTTTTTCATATACACTGCTACAATAAAATATTTCAAAAATACCTCCAAAAACAGCTAATCCAAATGGAGCCCTTGCTATTTAAGCCCAATGGGTACCCAAGTATTTCCCAAAATTTTCCATCAATTAATGGGTACAATTGAGATTTGTCCCATTTTAAACCCAATATCAAATTCCAGTACCCATCCCGTCCAAAGTCCCCATGGACATGGGTAACCCATTGGGACTTGGGATAAATTGCCACCTCTAATAAATATGGGAGTGGGACTTAATAGGAGGGAGGGCGTAAGAGGATTGGAGCTCATGACCTCTAATTTTGGGATCTTGATCTTAATCTTTTTTTTTTTTTTTTTTGTCGAAACGATAGATGTCCTATAACCTAATCTAGCCTAGTCTAAGGGGAAGGGGAGGGGGTTCGATGTGAGTACAGACTCCATCGATGAAGGTCAATTAAGACCGCCACAAATTGTGGCAAATTTGTGGGAGGCAGGGATTGAATCCCTGACCTCCAGCATCACCTTTAATGGTGATGACCACTGGACCAAATGGCCAGTGGTTCTTGATCTTAATCACTAGATCAAGATCTCCCGCAACTGGTATAGCCAACCTTCTAAATATACTACGTACAATTGCCATTTTTCCTTATTTGCAACTTTAACATTTACTTGGAGCTTATTCTCAACTACGTTTGAGTAGTTTTGGAATTCAAATATGAAATAATTTCAAAACTTTGTTTGAAACAATGAAAAATCATCCTTGTTTTCAATGTTTTGAGAAGTTAAAAGCTGTTTTGAGAAACAATAAAAAATAATAGTTTTACTTTCACAAAGATGTTTATAATTTGTTTTAAGTAGTTCAAAAGACTCTTACTAGCATCTTCTGCAAGGGAAGCTTCCGAAAAAGCCAAAATTTAGTATTTTTAAAGTTAAAAAAGCCAAAATTATGTATCCCTAAAGTTAAATCTACATCCTTTCATTTTAAATCCATACTTTATTTATGGCATATTTTATCAATGTTCAAAGGGGGGGGGGGGGGGGGGGGGTTTCATTCAGTCCCTCTCTTCCCCACAACTTCATCTTTCTTAGTGTAAATTACTAATAAGCCTAATATATTGTTACATGACTCTCCTAAGGTTTTAACATATTCATAATATTCCTCTGTAATTTTATGTAAAGTAAAAAATGAATGAAAATGCTATCGAATAATGTTGGACATGCTCTAAAAATACGTGTGATAAAATCATAATATTTGTTTATCTTTCATATGATTTAATGAAATATATATTTTACTCTTTCGTACTTTTTACATTTATCTACATAATTTACAGGGGATTATATGCAAAAACTTCAGAAGAAGCCCCACTCGGATGTACCAAAACAAATTAACGCGTTAATGTATGGCCCTTGCTTGACTTATAGTTATAGGGTTTGGCTCTCAGCAAAGTCAAGTCAACTTCCAATATAATTTGATATTGGAAGCGCGGTTTGGCTGGGCAAGGATTGGCCGATTGGGACTGCAAAGATTATCCAATGGGTTCTTTGAGGGGCTGCTGTGTTAGAAGTCTCATTTGTATGCATAAGGCTCCTAAAAACCCAAAATTATGTATTCCTCAAGTTAAATCTACATCCTTTCATTTTAAATCCATATTTTGTACATGGCATATATTGTCAATGTTCAGAAGCGTGGTTTGATTAGTTCTTCCTCTGCCTCCCCACCCCCAACCGCCCCCCCGGAAACACACACACACACACACACACACACAACCACACACACACCAAAACCCACCCCAACTCTGCAGGTAACTTCAATTTTCTTAGCATAAATTACTTATAACCTAATTGTGATTTTCTCCTTGTAATATTTTACATTTATCCACATAATCATTCAAGAGTTATATACATGAAGTTATTAGTAATTTACCCATTTCTTAAGGCTGTTTCTTCATTTGTTCAACAAGTCTCAGAAGACCCAACCAAAAGATGTATTCAAACAAATTAACACGCTAATTTCCATTGATAATATTATGACCCTTGCTTACCTTTTAGGATTAAGATTTAAGCTCTTAGTCAAGTCAAGTCAACTTCCTATACACTTTGGTTTTTTTTTTTTTTTTGAGAAGAATAGGTATATAATTTGATATTTCTCTGAGAAGAATAGTTATCCTTTTTTTGTTTGGGTCCAAAAGAAGGGTTTTGGTTAGAAGCTTTATCCTTTTATTTAATTTATCTTATTTTATAATTCATTGGTAAAAGGAATAGACAAATGCATTCAATTAAAGAAAATGCAAACTTCACATCCTTAATTAATCACCTTTCCTGTTTACTAATCAATGGTTACTTCACATCCTTACTTCAAAAAATTTTAAGACGTTAAGATATATTTTTGTCCAAATTGATGAAAAAAACATTTTGGAAGTAGCAAAAGGAGAAACTGTAACTAATAAAATGAGATGGAGAGAATATTAATTTTGCTAATTCAGATGGGACTTTCACAATGTTTCTAAATTTCTTTCTTTATAAATATATCACAAACTTTATAAATATATCCGTCCTTTTGTATAGGTGGGAGATTTGAAACCCTCGCCTGCTCTTGAAGTCCATGATTTCTAGGAAACTTCTTCTAACCGGTGCAATTGCACCCGTTTAGTTCAGACTTCAGAGGTGATAGTCTCCTCTGAATTTCGACAGCTCAAATAATGGCCCCATTGGACGTATACTATTGGAGTAATTGTAGGATATTGCCCTTTGGCATATAAAATAACAAGGAGGAAATCGTTTAAAACGTTTTTCACATCTCGCTAAATGAATTTTTTCATTCCTCGCATAGCCCACATATGGTTGGGAGAGGGGAGAAAGAAGGAAGAGGGATGGGTTGAGTGGTTTGAGAAGAGGGAATGTAATTAAGAGATTTGGATTCATTTTTTTAAGGGCAAAAATGTTAAATCCCATTTATAGTTAAACAAATGACCAGATCTATATTCATTTTTTCTTTAAAAATAGGATTTGATCTAAAATATATTCAATTTTTTCAAAAAAGTGAGATGTGACATAATATATATTATCAATAGAAAAAATGAAATCTAATTTTTTTTATACATAAAAAATAACTATATATGAGCCACGTAGTGATTTTAAAACGTTTTTCACATCTCGCTAAATGAATTTTTTCATTCCTCGCATAGCCCACATATGGTTGGGGAGAGGGGAGAAAGAAGGAAGAGGGATGGGTTGAGTGGTTTGAGAAGAGGGAATGTAATTAAGAGATTTGGATTCATTTTTTTAAGGGCAAAAATGTTAAATCCCATTTATAGTTAAACAAATGACCAGATCTATATTCATTTTTTCTTTAAAAATAGGATTTGATCTAAAATATATTCAATTTTTTCAAAAAAGTGAGATGTGACATAATATATATTATCAATAAAAAAAATGAAATCTAATTTTTTTTATACATAAAAAATAACTATATATGAGCCACGTAGTGATTTTAGACTAAAAAGTAGTTAGAAACTTTGGTTGGGACCAAATTTTGCTGACCTGAATTTATAAGGTACATAAAGTTAATATTTTGAAAGTGAAGGGCGAAAAAAAGTATTGTACAAAATGTGAACGGCGTTTTGAATAATTTTTTTTAAAAAAATTAGAATTATGGAAACAACATATACCAGCTACTTATGTGGTTTGATGTTATAGTTATTTAATTGATTTTGTGCCATAAAATACAACCAAATTACACTAATTAACGTTAAACAACTAAGGAAAATGGTCAAAATTAGACCAGGTACAATTGAATTTTGTTGCAATTGTCTAGTTATTATACTTTTTACATAATATAGTGTACTCTTATACAATTTTGTGGTACTTCAAATTTTATTCGTGTTATGCATAAATACAAGTGCATTTGTAAATGTACACTATGTTGTAAATGAAGTACAACAACTACACGTAAGAGCACCAATCATTCTATGTCAAAAGTACCTCCCTCCCGTAAACTTTAATGATTGATGATATAATATAGTGCTACAGAAAAGAAAAATAAATCTACTAGTACTACATAAGAAATGAAGACGCGTGCTTTGGAAACTTTTTTCTTGCCAGTTGAAATATTTTGGTGCTGATCAATTTTCCCGTGAAGAATCTGTAGTTTCCCATCTTTCAGTCTTATCTCCCCTTTCAAGTTTTCAGACTTTTTGCTCGTTGCTTACCTACACAATATAATCCGGAGAAAAAAAAAAAAAGAAGAGTGAAAAATGGCACTGATAGAAGTCTTTCTTGGTGCAATCATCAAGGTGGTATTTGACAAGCTTGCTTCTGTCGATTTGAAGAAATTTGCACGCTCAGACGGCTTAGATACTCAGCTGAAACGATGGATCCAAGTGCTATCCCAGATTCAGGCAGTGCTTGATGATGCAGAGGACAAGCAGAATATGAGGATTGCTGTGAAGCACTGGCTAGATGATCTTCAGGATTTGGCATATGATATGGATGATGTGATCGACGAATTCTCCACAGAAGCTTGTCGAAGAAAGTTGATGGAAGCTCAAGGCTCTACTAGCAAGGTAAGAAAGGTTAAAATCCCTTCCTGTTGTACAAGTTTTTCTGTTAAAGATTATAAGTTCAACAGAAAAATGGCTCCCAAGGTGGATGAAATAACTAGAAGATTGGAGAGCATGAAAGAACAAATCAAAATCCTCCATTTGGTAGAGACTGTAGCAAAGAGGCCGAACAAAACAAGGGATAGATTGCCATCAACTTCCCTAGTGGAGTCTTATGTCTATGGTCGAGAGAATGACAAAGAAGAGCTGCTGAAATTGCTCCTTTCAAATGAATCGAGCGATGATCAAGTGGCTGTGATACCAATTGTTGGCATGGGAGGGGTTGGTAAAACAACTCTTGCTCAAATGGTGTACAATGATGACAGAGTCAACGAATTTTTCGATTCCAAGGCTTGGGCTTGTGTTTCAGATGATTTTGATATTTTTGGGGTAACAAAGACAATCCTTAAAGCAATCACACCAGGTGTCTGTGATTATGAGGATCTGAATATGGTTCAAGTGAAACTGAGTGAGGCCTTGACCAGGAAGAGGTTTCTAATTGTTTTAGATGATGTTTGGAATGAAAAATACGAGGACTGGGACATCCTGCGCCGCCCATTTCTAGTTGGTTCATCTGGGAGCAAGATAATTGTCACCACTCGGCATCATAGGGTGGCATCAGTAATGTCTTCCACTGCTGGATATAGTCTGGAGGAGTTGAGAGATGATGAAAGCTTATGCTTACTGGCAAGACATGCACTAGGAAGGACAAATTTTGACAGGTACCCCAATCTAGAAGGCATTGGTAGGAGTGTTGCAAGGAAATGTAAGAACTTGCCCTTGGCCGTGAAGACTCTTGGAGGGCTGTTGCGTGCTAGATCGACCCCAGATGAATGGACGGATATACTGAACAGTGAGATATGGGAAATAAAAGAGGATCAAAGTGATATTCTTCCAGCACTAAGATTAAGCTATTATCATCTTCCTGCCCATCTAAAACCGTGCTTTGCTTACTGCTCCATATTTCCCAAGGACTATGAGTTTGACAAATATGAGCTTGTATTGCTCTGGATGGCAGAGGGTTTTCTCGAGGAATCAAAAGCAAGTGAACTTATGGAGGACATGGGGGAGAATTATTTTAAGGAGCTACTAATGAGGTCCTTCTTCCAGCAGTCAAGTTCCACCAGTTCACGTTTTGTGATGCATGACCTTATTAACGATCTAGCTAGATATGTTGCTGGAGATTTTTGTTCAAGATTGACAGACGACTTGGAAGAGAACATCAAATGCACGATCCTTGACAAGGTTAGGTACGCATCATTCACAAGTTCAGCGTATGGAGCTTCACAAAAGTTTAAAACTCTTCAGAAAACAAAACACTTGCGAAGTTTCCTGCCATTGCCCATTTTTGTCGAGGATGGCAGGGAGTTTTACGAGTTTCACATCCCTAAAAAGGTCATAGCAGAACTTTTGTTGGAATTGCGATACTCTAGGGTGCTATCATTCAGTGGCTATGTTATCTTTGATCTACCAAATTCCATCGGTGAATTAATACATCTAAGGTACCTGAATTTGTCTGGTACTTGGTTGAAATTGTTGCCTGAATCATTGAGTAATCTTTGCAATTTACAAACACTACGTTTGCGCAACTGCAGGAAGCTGATTAACTTACCGGTAGGTATTAGAAAATTAATTAACCTGCGCCATCTTGAAAATTCCAATACTAGTCAATTGCATGAGATGCCTTCAGGGATTGATCAGTTGACGAGCTTGCAGACACTATCCAAAGTGGTTGTGAGCAAACATGGTGGGTTCAGGCTGAATGACTTGGGGAACTTGTCCTTACTGGCAGGGTCACTCGCCATTTTGGGATTGCAAAATGTTAAGAATGTTCAAGAAGCACGGGATGCCAATTTGAAGAACAAGAGGGACCTTGATGAACTAGTATTGGCATGGAATAGTGAATATGATGGTTCTCTGAGTAAAGTTCTTCAACAAGATTTGCTTGAGGCTCTACGACCACACACAAACCTAACGAGTCTTGAAATTGAGTTCTACAAGGGAGACAAATTCTCTTCCTGGGTGGGGGATTATTCATTTACTAAATTAGTAAAAGTAAGCCTTAGAGGTTGTACACACTGCAAGTGTTTACCATCACTCGGGCAATTGCCTGCACTCAAGGATTTGAGCATTCAAAGCATGCGTGAGGTGAAGGCAGTAGGTACCGAGCTATGTGGCAAAGATTGCTCTTGGGAATTTTCCTTTCCATTGCTTGAAAGTCTAACATTTGATGACATGCCAGAATGGGAGGAATGGACTTGCTTAAGTTCAGCAGGAGAGAACGAATGCCGCTTCCCTCTGCTCCGAAAGCTCTGTATAAGTAGATGCTCAAAGTTGAAAAGCATTCCTGTTTTGCATCTTCCTTCACTCTCTGAACTAAAGTTGCAAAAGTGCTCGGTGGAAATTGCAAAATGTTTTCACAATTTGACCTCATTAAACAAATTGGAGTTTTGGCAGATTATAGGCCTTGCATCCCTCGAGGATGTGTTCATGCAGTTTCCATCAGGCCTTGAAGATATCGCATTACGCAGCTGCCATCAACTGAAGAATTTGTGGGGCTCAAGTAATACTATGAACCTTGGGCAGCTAAAATCTTTAGTTGTTTCAGACTGTTCACAGCTTTCATCCTTGGAGGAGCTGGGTGTCTTACCCATGCTTAAATATCTTGAGATAGAAAGTTGCAGTGCTCTCCAGTCTTTGCCTACATTATCTGGTCTTAACACATTGCGAATAAGCTTTTGCTCAGCCCTCAGTTGCTTGCCAATGGACAAGTTGCTCCTCCCTCAGCTTAGGCATCTTGACATCTTTGATTGCCAGAAACTGAACCTTACTCCGGAGATTGTCATAGAGGACACCAGCACATCGATTGAGATACTGCAAATCGATGGCTGCCCATGTCTGAATTTGAGAACAATGCTTGGTTCAGTCTACAGTTTTGCAAGTCTCCGGTCTTTGAATATATGCGATTGTGATTATCATCTGGATCAATTGCCCACTCCAAGTTTGGAACGTCTTCGCTTGGACAGATGCAAAAATGTTAGTTACTTGCCCAGTGGGTTGGGAAGACTAAGATCTCTGCAGTTGTCTTTTTGTTCAAGTCCTTTGTTATTTCCACAGGGAGATTTTCCTCCCAGTCTGGAGGGTCTTTACATAGGAGGAGAAAACTTACAGCTGAAGCCCCTGTCAGAATGGGGACTCAACAGACTGACGTTTCTTGAAAGGTTCCGCATCCGTGGTGGATATCCAGAGCTGGAATCATTTTCTGGTAGTGGTGATGATGGATTCGCTTTGCTTCCTCCAACTCTCAGGTCCGTCGACATTGGTGACTTACCAAATCTGAAATCGCTCTCCACGCTCTTGCGAGGTCTTACAGCTCTTAAAGGTCTGCGTATCTTTGGCTGCCCCAAGCTTGGATCCCTACCAAAGGAATCGCTGCGTAATCAGCTTAAACTTCTCAGAATTGATACATGCCCACTTCTCGAGAAAAGGTGTTTGATGGATAGAGACTACTGGCGCATGATTGAAGACATTCCCTGTGTGGGAATAGGCAGTGATCTACAGCAGGTTTATACAACAGGTTTATATTTTTCTTTTTAATTTTTGCAACAGGTTTACATATGTGTGTATATATATATACATATATATACATGTACACACATATGTATATAACAGGTTTCTTTCTTTCTTTTCCTCTTTGTTATTAAAATTTGGGTTATTATAATAAAATTGAGCTTTTAAATATTTGCTATATATGTTGGCTTCTAAACTTATTTGACGAGTTGGGAATTTTTAAATTGGGCCCAGAAAGTTCAATTACAGAAGAAACAAAATGACCACTGTTAGAACATAAGCCTACATGCATGGGCCCAGAAAGTTTCTTTTTTCCGTTAACCACCCCATTCGGCCCACTAGTTACTTTAGTCCCAAAATAATATTCCCAAAAGAATTCAGATGGCCCTTTTCACTGTCTCATATATGATATTGGATCCCAAAAACAAAACACAATTCTAAAAGGCCATGAGAACTTGGACCAGTCCAACAAAAACAACCCAAGAGTTTGCTAGAGTCCCTCAGCCCAATTAACTAATTAAATGATCCAATTAATTGAAACCACAAGGGCCACAGCAGCATCAACAAGACAACAACTGAATTTGGTCTTGATCAGGTCATTATCATCATTACCCCGAAGGTTATACTGGATAGATTTGGTTTTTAAAAATTTAATGCTTAAAATTGTATCATACCATCTCATCAAGTAGTATGGCTAGGGGTGTGCAAGTGTGCAAAATCGAAAAATTTCTATTTACCTACCGAATTCGAATTGAATTCAGAATTTAATTCGAAATTCGGCATTTAAATCTGAATTTTCGATTTCGAATTATGCGAATTTGGTTCGAATTTGGTAATGGAGCTTTTGAAATCGGAAATCAAAATCAGACTTTTTTATTTCAATTTCATTTTATAATATATATATATTAATATTTATTTATTTATTTATATAATAATATATTTTTATTTCAATTTCGTTTTATAATATGTATATTAATACATATTTATATATATAATAATATTTTTATAATATATGTAATATAAAATTTATATTATATAGCAATACATCTAACAAAAAAGAAAAAAAGGGAAAAAAGGTTTCTGAATTCCGAATTTAATTTGGAATCGAAATCGAAATTGGAACTAGTTAATTTGAAATCAAAATCGGTCGGTAATTCCTATGCCAAAATTTCGAAAAATGCCGAATTCAAACTTCCGAATTACCGAATTCGAATTCGTTGCACACCCCTAGGTATGACACAATTTAAATCACTGAATTTTTTTGAAATCGGATTTACCCAAATTTTGATTCACCAGCAGTGGCGCAGCTTCAACTTGTTTCCCAACTCATAAGTCGGATGACTAAACACAACTGTTAAATATTTGTCTTTTAATTTTGTACAAATGGCCTGGCTCCAAGTGAAATTGCGTGCCATGAAATTCCATTTCTCCAGACAAATAATTCTAGAAATTATAAAGTCCTAAAGGGAATTATCAATTAAGTCGAAACGAATATTTAGAGATACAAAATCTACACCCATGCGCCAGATCTAGACATAGGGCTTCTAAGGAAAAAATTAAAACCTGAAAAGCTAATATCGTAGAAATATTCTTAACAAAAGTTCATAGTCTTACGTGGTTATAGCCGAAAGGATGTTGAATTCTTGTCCCCTTTTATGCCTCTTTCGTTGATCTCCTCTCCATTCCAAACACAAGCTCGTACGGTTGCAGCGGCAAATTTGTGACCATTGACCAATCTATATATATATATGTACTCTATAACTAGAAGTGGCAAAATGGATATATGGTTGATAAATGGTTTTAGTTAAATAGATAGTGGATCAAATTGATCCAATCCAATTAAAACCATTTAATAAATGGATCTAAATGGATGTCATTTAAATGGATAGTGTAAACCATGATCCATCCATTTATCCATTTACTCTCCCAAATCCTAAATTTAAGATCCAAATTTTTTTTCCAAAAAATACAAATCTCCAAAGTTCTATCCTTAAATCACCTAAAACCTTTTGGTAATAACAAATGCTTGTACTACTACTCTATTTTAGTTCTTCATAAAATTAGTTTAGTTCCAAGAAAATTTAACTGCTGTGGTCAATTTAACCTTTCGTCATTACTTTAAATATCATTTTGTAAAGTAATGAACAATTAAGAACTTGGCTACATTTTTATAACTTTTGAATGAATTGAATACGGCTTTACAATGAAAGAAGTTTACGTTTCCAATTTTTGCACTCCTGTTAAAGAGTGATGTCTTGAATAAAAGTGGAGTTCTAATAAGAAATCTTATGTTATTTGACAAGTAAAATATTTTCATCACATGTGCACGTAGTACCTAAAAATGTATGAAACTCCTTATTATACCATTGATATACAAGCTACCTTATATTACTTAGTAAATTAGGTGTCTTTTTTTTTTTGGATAGTTGGGTTGGGTGATAAGGGGAGTGGGATTGCAAGTATGAGGATTTGGAAAAAAAAAAAAAAAGGTGTCATTTACATATCTTAACCAATGTTGCGGGGACACTCGTTAGAAAAATTCTTTTTATAAATAAAAGAATTAAAAAATAAAAATTATTTTGACAATGCATGATGCATTCTCGCTTTTTCTTTACTTAAGAATATGAATGTTTGCAATCATTACTACGTGAGGGTTTAATTAAAAAAAAAACAAGAGTAGAGACTAAAATATAATTTTGAAAAGGATGGAAGAAGTCTAGGAACTAGAAGCAAATAAAATGCAATTAATGTTATTGGCAACTTGGCATGTGAGAAAGTTATGAAGGAAAGAATAGGTGGTCCCACAAAATTAATTTGACATATGAAGAAATTATGAAGAAAATAATAGATGGTCCCACAAGATTTTATCTCACATTTTTATAAATGTGTTTTCTATTTTTTAAGTTAAATGGATGTATATGGATAAGATGGATAATCCATTTAAATCCACCAACATAATTGGATTTAAATGGTTATCCATTTAAAACCATTGAATTTATATCGATCATCCAAATTCATTTAAGGTTGGTTTATATGGATGGATTGGTGTATATGAATCCATTTTGCCACTTCTATCCATAACAGTCTCTTGGGTGATTTACCTTTTAGTCCTTTCTCAATATCTTAATAGTCTATATAAATTATATTCAATAAACATGGGTGAATTAAAGGACTCCTACACTTTTAGTTCCCGTCTCCTGTCAAACCAAAAAATTTTAATTATAAATGTTAACGTATCAAATGATGGCCGAATCTTTCCACTCACTAATTGCATCATGACAAGAAGTTGAACTAAATTTGGACTCTATTAAATCGGAAGACAAGCAATTGTTTTAAAACATAGGTGATTGAAACTAGAAGTCAAATTACATAGGCAGTTTGAAGTCCATTAAGATCCCAGTAAAAGTCATTGAAAAAGAGAACTTTAAAAATGTCAATGTATCAAATAGTAAACTTTGACTCTATTAAGTCAGACAAGGAATCATTTTATAACATAGATGATTTAAACTAGAAGTCAAATTACTTAGAGAGTTTGGAGTCTATTAAGATCCGAGCAAACATCATTGAAATAGAGAACTTAAAAAAAAAAAAAAAAAATCTGGCTGCATTGAAGACTCATCACTGATGGATTGGTCAGAATACCTAGAGTGAAAACTTGTATGATTCAAAACCTCTCTACTGTTGTTCCTTGAATACTTTAATGTTGTATTTTAATCTATTGATTATATTCATGACTGAATATTTTGATTGGCACCTTGGTTAAATGCGTATTACTTGTTTATGAATTTTGAACCTTTTGATTTGAGAATTGGACTCTGTTTTTCTTCCTTCTTCATACACTTGCTTTGACATAATAATGAGATTATACAAAGCCTGACACTTAAAAGGTATACCTAGAAAAAGAATTTATTTTGATTTCGAAAATTTATGATTTCTACAGGGATTGTTTAAGGTAGATGATTTTTATCTCCACAATGCTAAGTTAACGATATGATAATCATAAACCTGCCCATATTAGAATTAGCTCAATCCAGAGAATTTTTAGCCGAAAATCCATATCTATATCTATATGTATTAGAGGGCAGGTTTTTAACGAGAACCCTCTACAATTTTAGATTTATTTTAATTCATTATTCCTTCTCCGCATCTCTTTTCATTTTTCCCATTTACGTGACTCACTAACCTATAAAATCATAACTCCATAATTTTAACTAACATTTATTAACCACCCCTGCAAAATTGCATCTGCAAATTGTAAACCACGTCTAACACTTAGCACACGACTCATAGTTATAAGCAACTCATAATTTAAGGAACTCAGTACTATGGAAAATACATATCCAAAATTTAGGAGCCCGTTTGCATTATAATTTCCACAACTCCCACAATTCTACATATCTTACTCTTATAATGTATCTTACTCTCATAATCATTCACAAAAACTAAAGATCACGATTACATTCATTTCTATCCATATATCATTCATTTTCTAATATAAATTTCTATTATTATTTCAGGATCCATCTTTCACAAAAAAAAAGTAGTTTTCGAATGATGTACACATGTTATCACACTTTGAGCTATTGCTAGACAAATCTTAGATTTTAATTATATTGGTACAATTTTTTTACTTTTTGTTTATTTCACACTCTCTTTTAATTTCTTTCAATAATATTAGCGCCTTGTTTAGAAAAGAAAAAAAAATTGAAGAACTGTGTTTGTTTTACAATTTAGCCTTAACCCTATATCTGAGCAAGTTTACTTAACCTATCCAAACCATAACCAATCAATTGAAGGTCATTAAAAGTTAAATACCATTTTATGAATTTGGAATATTTTGGATTGATATTAAAGGTGGTGACTTTGATTTGTCTACAGAATTAACTGTGAGACATTTTTTTAAAATTTTTTATTAGGAGAGAACTGAGATTTAAGAAATAGGAAGGAGCAGGAGGAATTCAAATCTAGAACCTCTATTGGGGTATCAACTAAACTTATAATAAGATAGTTGTCGATTCACATAAATAATTATATTAACTTAAAATCATCATGTTCCAAAGAATCAAAATACTCCTCTTGATTTTTTGTTTCTTATGCAAGTTATAGGATTTGTCATGTGAACATGAGTTGACAACCAAATAATCTGAAACTTATTCCTCTCTAATTAAAGCTCTTTCAGTTTGCCTATAAAGAATAAGGTAATCTGAAGACATTGGTTATTTGATTATTTTGGCAAAATCCGACATAATGAAGCATGTTTTGGTGAAGAACTTTGAACATTTGTGTTTGAGAGTGAATAGATGCTCATTCTAAAGCCAGAAGGAGAATAAAGTAAAATTGGATGTTTTCAAAATGGCTTCAAAGGACTTCTGGATAACTTATTGCTAACAGAAATATGGTTTCATGACAAAAGATGGTTGGAGTTAGAGGTTTGGTCCAAATTGGACTGGTTTATTTTTGTTAGGAATTTAATATTAGCATTTTAAATTTGAGGATAAAAAAATTCTTTGGCAAAATGTGTAGGATGTTTGTGCTATTTTATCTAAAAGAAAGAAATAGAAGACATATCAAAAGCTACCCAACTCAAATGACTTCTGTCCTATAACATTTTCTCGTCCTACAAGAACACTCCTTTAAATATTACAAAAATTCTTAATTCAGTTTTTAAAATTATTTTATAAATTATACACATGCAGTGCACGTGATATATTTTTTTTTCTAGTGAATATAAACATCAGCAGTATGGAAGGATAGCAGTACCATTACAAAGAAAGTGCAGAAACAATCTTATGGTCATAGGCCTCTTATGTAAACCATCATTAAATCTTCGGCGCAAATCTTCACATTGTCCCTACAACCAACATCGTATCGATGAAATACAAAGAAAGTCAAGAATGTCTTTGATAGTTTTGGAGTCAATTCTACCAAATGAAAGAATTACTACTTTAAGCCATGCTTCTTATTTCACGGTAGAGACATAAAGGTGTAAAATCACGCAAGAAAATGGTTAGTAAGCCAGCCATGCTTATCTAAGGCCAAAATATATTTCTTCCAATTGAGATTCATTAGGTAATAAGAAGGTTGTTTGTGTTGCTTGCTATTTCTACAGCTAGAATGCCTAGATGAAAATAGCCTTTCTAACACTAACTCTGCTTCTCACTTACAGCTTCACATTTAATCCTACAAGCAGTGATGCTCAAAAACCAAATCAAGGGCCTCTAAGAAAGGGATGATACCAAAAGAAAAGGGACGGGTATTCTGATTTATAATATTACAAGGAGCATGTCATATATTTATCGTTTCCAAGGGCACTCAAAAGGTTGACTTGTCATCATTCTTTCGAATGCATCTTAATTAACCCAATGAAAAACTGGAAAGGAATATTGGAATTCACCCTTCCTGGGCTCTCAAGATTCTACAATTGCAATAACAATAAAGGCTGAAACTCTAAGATTAATGGAGAAGCATTTAGCTCCTGTCTAAGATATATCAAGTAACTTCTCCTTGTTCTACTGAATTACAGCCACTTATACAGCATGATTACAGGTTTTGCATTGCTTGTTGGTTAATGAGCCTTGCTTGCTTCTCCAAACTACCATGTTTGGCATGCAATGGATCAGAGGCTTTTCTAGCAAAAATATTAATCTTCTGAGTTGAGTCTCTCACAATATTAGATAAAAGTAAGGCAAGTTTTGGTATGATCAAACACGTGCAGTGCACCTGCACTTTCTAGTTGTTAAAATGTTTGGTCATTAGTAAGCATTTTGTGTATTTCATGTAAATAGAGAGTAAACTGCTATTGACTGCTAACTACAAGTGGGCAATATGTAATTAAGGCATTATGATTCAATAAAATTGCAACTAATAATCACAAATAGTAAGCTAAACACTAACATCTAGTTGCACATATGAATAATATCTAATCCAACTATCAATCACTAAATTATATCTTTACCTACATGTTTGAACACTTGTCTTTCAATAATTAAGTTCCTATATAGCAAGCTCCAATAACCCCCTAAAAAACAAAGCTCCAATAACAAATTAATTTCTAAAGTCACTACAATTCTAAAAGAGGCCAAACTTTGGTTTTGGCTTTTCAAAACACTTGTGAAGAACTTGGGATGTATCGTTCCAATAACTGACCTAGTATAGAAAGTTTGAGACCTAATCAGTCAGCCCATTTATAGCTTGCAAAGCTCAATAATTTGTTGAATGTATATGAGTTAGAGCTACTGCTAGAAGTACTACTCATGCTCTTTTGTCAACTGACAAATTGGCAAACTAACTTGTTGAAAATGTGTAATTGTGTGCACTTAAGATGAATAATACTTGTATCAGTCAAACTGACTAGCCTCAAATTGGCTCGTTAACACTTTAACAATTAAGTTTAAATCCGCTATTGAAAACTTTCAGAAGTTGCAAAAGGCACTGGGACATGCATAGCAATTGTTTTTTTTTTCTTTTAATTTTTTTTACGCGAGCTACTGGATGTTCCATAATCGATTTTTCTGGACAGAAAAACATGAAATCGAAATTTGATAGAGAGATTTCACGAATTGCTATGGCGCTAGAAGTATCAATAAATTGCTTAGAAAAAAAAATATATGAATATAATCATAGCCAGTTTGGTCCTGTGTCATGACTCTTTTCTTGCTCTTTGCTGAAGACTTGCAGGTCGTTGCATATATGTGGCTTGGAAATTAGAAGGCGGTGGTCAAGATGGGCTGAGCTTTTCAATCTTCACAGACCAATAATTGCTCATTTGATATCGCCAATGACAACCCTATTGACTTAAAAAAAAAGAAAAAGAAATATATTGTATTTTTTACTTGTCGGATACAGGTAAAACATTTCATCAATTAGATTGCGATTCATTATCATATAAAAATAATATATATATATATATATATATATATATAAACTCTTATAATAACAACTAAAATTGTAAAAAATTAGGGGGAGGGGCCAACTTTATTTTACACATATATTTACACACTATAAATTAAAATTTTCAAAAGTTAGGGGAGGCCATGGCCTCCATCAGCCCCCCTTAGCTCCGTCATTGGACAAGTGGAATGTAAGCAATTTGAAGTGTAAATATTTTTTTTGTCTTAGTTTTTGCTGCAATCAAAGTACCCTTTTGTCTAATAATTAGAGTCATTTTATTTCGGTTAGGACAGTAATGATATGAACAAAATGCTACCAATTGATTCAATAATATGAGTAATTAGAATAAAAACTAAAGCGTTACCAAATGATTTGAGTAATTAGAATAATATTCTTATGTTCTTTTTTAATGCTTCCTATAACCATTGATGTTTTATTATCTAGTTGAGTATGCAGTCGGTGCAAAAGTAGAAATGGGCATTCACTTTTTGATAATTAAGAACTTGGTAATCATATTTTTTTTTATTACACCGAACTTCTTATAAAATAATTTCAAATGTCTTCTTTCATGTGGTCAGTAAAGAATATTTTCTTTTTTTCTCCTAAGCATTAGAAATAAATTTTCTAATATTCCAATCACTCATAATACGGGAAACTAATTAGAGGAAGCTAATGAGAGGAAGCCAAGCAAAACTGACAACTAACAATTGATATCTATGAGAATTATAATACTCTAGACTCAACAACAACTTTTTTTGACCCTTAAAGCTTTTCATGGTGTTCTTCTAGAAACAACAAGAACAAAAATTTGAAGATGATGATATCCATCTCCATGATAACATCTACATTTATAGAATATCAAACGTCAATAAAACTATAGCCAATTTTGTTCTTAGTTTCACTATTAATCACACAAGCTCTAAAATCATAAAGGTAGTACAAAACTTAAGGCCCACATTACCAAAAAAGTTTTAAATTGAAATACCATTATTTATCATTGATACCAATTGGAAGAGCACTATCTAACAATCATTTACACCAAACATTAACAACCAATCCCAAAAAGTAAATACCGAAAAAACCCACTCAAACTGACAATACAATCTTAAAATCACATGAAGGTAAACCACGAATTAATCAAAAAACCGAAAATTTAATTCATATACAACATAAAAGAAAACATCACTCAAGCAAAATGCAATGGATACACGAAGACTCTTTACATACCGCATCTATATAAATATCAGATTTTGACCAACTTCCAAAACATACTTCCCGAGATATATTGGCAGCCGCGATCATTTGATTGGACTAAAGTTTGGAATGGGTATACTTGACTATATGAATCATTCGAAAAATAAATGTATTCGTTCTGTAGCGGATCTTTTACAAGATCAATTCGGGTTGGCTCTGGTTCATTTAGAAAATGCTGTTCGAGGAACTATATTTGGAGCACAAATACATCGACCGGTACTAGTTGTTAGCTGTTGCTATATTGTATGGATGATGACATCTAGTAAATTGATTCTTACACTGATTTCTCCTGTATAAAGGTGTTCCGGTTACGCTGGAGGTTGCTAGTGATTTAGTGGATGGGCAGGGGCCAATATACAGGGAAGACACAACTGTTTTTTTCAGTCAGTCTGGTGAAACTGCTGATACTTTACAGGCATTAGATTATGCTTTAGAAAATGGTGCATTATGCGTTGGAATCACAAACACTGTAGGAAGTGCGCTTGCTAGGAAAACCCACTGCGGTGTGCATATTAAGGCTGGTTGTGAAATAGGTGTGGCGAGTACTAAGGCAAGTAATTGGCACTTTGTGTTTGGCCTATTTCCTTCTATTCTTTTTTCTTTTGGTTTTACTATTATGTGACTTGTTATGTTGTTGCCTTGATCAACAGGCATACACCAGTCAAATTGTAGTTATGGCAATGTTGGCTCTTGCTGTTGGAGGAGACATGATTTCAAATGAAACAAGGAGAGAAGCAATAATAGATGGTCTATTAGACTTGCCAAGTATGCATCTTGCTTGTTTCTTACATCATATACATGTGGATGTTCGTCTGGCTTTGCTGCCAAGGCTGTAGAAAGTGAGATGACAGGCAAACACAGTGACCAATTGAATCACCAAGAAAATCAAAATATGCAAGCTTTACATAGCTGAAGTACGTGGTACATTTACGTTTCTTTCATCAGACACATGAAGTAAGAAGGAAGAAGTGGTGGTACAAATTAACAAAATGTCGTGCAGTATCCTCCTTGTGTAAATATTGGCACACTAGCTGTAATATCTTAGCCACCTTAAAAGTTCTTGTAATATTTTATCTAGAGGTGTCAAAATAGGTAATTTGGACGGGTTTAAGCATGTTATAATTGAATAATAGATAAAATTAGGTCAACCCATTTATATCTATTTAAATAAATGGGTATAAATGGATACATGTATAACCAATTGCCCATTTATGAGTTACTTGCAATTTTACTTTTTTTTAAAAATTTTTTTTGCATGTTGTTTGAAAAGAAATAAGGGTTATTTATTGTTATTAAATTGATAAGAAATTCAAATTTATTTATTTAATAGTCACTAAAAGTTGAGTTTAAATGTATAGTTATTTTTAAATGGGTATAAATTGATGAGGCGAGTCAGCTGACTACCTACCAATTAAATGAGTTTAATTGAATACTCATTTAAACCCATTCAAAATTAGTGGATGATTTGGACGGATTTAATTAACATAATTGAATTGTGACTAACATCTTTAATATTTGCCGCTTTACAAAAGGTTGTTACTCTTTTTAGAATAGACGTATCCAGAATCATTTGAAATTGGGAGTTCAAAGTTCTATATGTTGTAAACTATTCTAATTTAGAAGAATCTTTAAAAATTTTTAGAATCTTTAATTTAATTTCTATCTTCACCTTGTCATGACTCAATATTTGAGAAATTATATGAGGAGGGCTTTTATTTAAACGATTGAAGGTTTAGTCAAGCGCCTAGCCGACTTGTTGCATTCAGATATAAGGTTTAGAACAAGTGAATCTTCTCTTCTTCCTTAGTATGGTTAATTAGTTAATAAATTCTCTGTTTCGATCATTTGGTTATCAAAACTTGCTAAAATACTTGCCTCAAATACTTGCACAATTACGGAAAACCTACAAGATCGAATGTCACCTTTCACAAGGAAAATTCTATCATTTTGTGTCCATATCTGTGCACGTAATACAATGTTTAATAGATGTGTAACTTCAGGATGCAAAAAATTAAAAATCATGACTCAAAGGAGGAACGTAAAAATAGTTGATAACTCTACGGAGGTAAAAGTAAAATAGTTGATCAATCATTTATGATTAATCTGCGAGTGGGACTTAATAGGAGGGAGGGGGTAAGAGAATTCGAACTAATGACCTCTAATTTTTGGGGTCTCGATCTTAATCGCTAGATCAATAACTTCCCAACTGGCATAGGCAACCTTCTAAATACACGATGTACGTTTGAGTAGTTTTGGGATTCAAATATGAAATAATTTCAAAACTTTGTTTGAAACAATGAAAAATCATCCTTGTTTTCAATGTTTTGAGAAGTTAAAAGCTGTTTTAAGAAACAATCAAAACTAATAGTTTTAATTTCACAAAGATGTTTATAATTTGTTATAAGTAGTTCAAAAGACTCTTACTAGCATCTTCTTCAAGGAAAGCTTCCCAAAAAGCCAAAATTTAGTATTTTTAAAGTTAAAAAGGCCAAAATTATGTATCCCTGAAGTTAAATCTACATCCTTTCATTTTAAATCCATATTTTGTACATGGCTTATATTGTCAATGTTCAGAAGTGTGGTTTGATTAGTTCTTCGCCCCCCACCAAAACCAACCCTATCTCTGTAGGTAACTTCAATTTTCTTAGGATAAATTACTTATAACCTCTGCATATTATGATATTTTTTTTCCTAAGATTTCAAAATATTCATATAACTCTCTTATAATTTCATGTAAAGTAAAAAATAAATGAAAAACACCATTAATTAACGTGATTGAATTAGATGTACTCTAAAAATGCATGTGATAAAATCATAATATACACTTAACACTCTTATAAGTTGTACGAATATCTTCTTTATCTCCTTGTAATATTTTATATTTATCCACATAATCATTCAAGAGTTATATACATTATCACAGAAGTTATTAGTAATTTACCCATTTCTTAAGGCTGTTTCTTCATTTGTTCAACAAGACTCAGAAGAGCCCCCCCCCCCCCCCCCCAATGATGTACTCAAACAAATTAACACGCTAATTTCCATTGATAATTCTATGACCCTTGCTTACCTTATAGGATTAAGATTTAAGCTCTTAGTCAAGTCAAGTCAACTTCCTATACACTTTGTTTTTTTTTAGAAGAATAATTATCTAATTTGATATTTCTCTGAGAAGAATAATTATCCTTTTTCTTTTTGGGTCCAAGAAGAAGGGTTTTGGTTAGAAGCTTTATCTTTTTATTTCATCTATCTTATTTTGTAATTCATTGGTAAAAGGAATAGACGAATGCATTCAATTAAAGAAAATGCAAGTCTGATCAAGGACCCGTTGATGTACTTAATCACCTTTCCTGTTTAATAATCAACTAGTGTTTTCACCCGTGCTATGCACGGGATTATATTTCAAATCAAAATAATATTGTATATATATATTATGGTATAGAATAATAAATATATATATACTAAAAATTTTTAAAAAGTGATGCTTAATATTTTGAAAAAAAAATTTAATCTCTAATGTTTTACATGATAAAAGAATTGTTAGCGCATTTAAAGAGATTAAGGTTGGGTGGTAAGGTGAGAAGAGTTTTTTTTAAAAAAGTCAATTTATCAATATCCAACAAAACATATTATGTTATACCCATATATCAATACTTATAATATAAAAAAATAAATTATAACCAATTTATTTTCTTCCAATTTTAGAAAAAAAATCTTTCTCCTATTTTGTGCCCCTATAATTGTTGACTGCATTTAGATTAGCATTTTTCATAAACTTTAACGTATATTTAAAAAAAAATCTCCATAATATGTGTTTTTAGAATTCTCAAAATTATTAAAAATCACCATCATTTCCCTCTTCTCTTACCCGCCACCTAGTCATCAGATGCCTCCTACGACTTTCATATCTTCTATCATGGTACCACTCTCTCTTTTTTTTTTTTTTCATTTCTGTCATATCTCTGCAATTTCCTTTCTTCTTTTCTCCCTTCTTTGCTCATCCTTGTAACCCATATTTCTTCTTCAACATTTCTTGCCACTTTTCAACTTCTTAACATTTTCTTCCCTCCATCCTCCCTCTATACCTAACCTCTAAATTCATATCCCTGCAACCCAATATATTTAACTTTACCTATCATAATGAAAATCTAAAATTGAAAATTGATTACAATGGTTGCAATTATTAGTATCTAAAAATGGAAATGAAAATTTGATAATATCTATAATATCCTCAAGTACTACAATCAATATATATATATTTAACATAGCAAATACATATTTACATATGAAGACACCAATAAGAATACATAAATAATTAATGGTACCAAAAGTTATCATTAGTGTTTTGGTTTTGCACTCTTATTCAAATCTAATGTCAAATTTGGGCCAGATATATACAAATTAAGTAGTATTTTAGGGTTGAATGTTCTATATCTTTCTTTTAAACTATAATGTTACTTTTTAAAAAAATTTTGGTAGAAGTGATGTTGTTATTATCATTATTTTTTTTTATCAAAAATGAATATTTAAAAAAAATCACGTTAAAAGGCTAGTAGTACTTTATTTTTTATTTAATGATTTCATAATTTGGATTTCATGAATGGTACCATTCTTGATTTTTTAAATCCACAACATTATTTCATGAATATTTTTTTAATTTAATTTTGCCCTTTTACTTAGGATTACTAAGTTAAAAGATAAAATATTGTCATTTACTTTTTTACTTTGACTAAGTTTGGCAATACTTTCTTTTTGTTTACCCTCCCACTAATAAATTTCAAACCAAATTCCTATATAAGTGGAGTCACTACTTTTTTAAATTAGAAAGGCATGAAAGCCACTTCCTACTTAAGAAAATATTATTTGCACTCCATTTTTTATTATTTGCAATTCCACTATTTGTTTTATCATTTAGTCTAATTAATGAAAATTATATAACCAAAATGATTATTGAAGTGTGAATAACAAAAATGGAGTGTAAATAATCTTACTTATTTAAATTAATAAGAAAGCATGAAAAGATGTTATATTTGTTATCTCTTCTTATGGTCTTATAGAAGTTTTAATTGTTGTAGAATCATAAATAACGCAAGGCAATCGGAAACGTGATGGGTTGAAGTTCAAATAGGATAATATGCATATTAACCAACAATTTGAAATGAAAAGATTTTAAAAAGTAACCAACAATTTCAAATGTGAAGAGTAGATATGGAAGTTGAGAGGAATATATTTTATAAATTAAATTAAATGTGAAATGCTAGAAAAATGGAATTGATAGTAGGAAGATTCGTGGAGGCTTGTTGCTAAAAATCCCTTCTCAAATTTATATAGATAGCTACTTCACATCCTTACTTCAAAAAATTTTAAGACGTTAAGAAATATTTTTGTCCAAATTGATAAAAAATATTTTGCAAGTAGCAAAAGGAGAAACTATAACTAATAAAATGAGACGGAGAGAATATTAATTTTGCTAATTCAGATGGGACTTTCATAATGTTTCTAAATTTCTTTCTTTATAAATATATCACAAACTTTATAAATATATCCCTTTTGTATAGGTGGGAGATTTGAAACCCTCGCGTGCTCTTGAAGTCCAGGATTTCTAGGAAACTTCTTCTAACGGGTGCAATTGCACCCGTCTAGTTCGGACTTCAAAGGCGATAGTCTCCTCTGAATTTCCAATAACTCAAATGGTCCCATTGGACCCATACCCTTCCATATAATATTAGAGTAATTGTAGGATATTGCCGTTTGACATATAAAATAACAAGGAGAAAATCGTTTAAAATGTTTCTCACATCTCGTTAAATGAATTTTTTTATTTCTCACGTAACCCAGATATGGTTGGAGAGAGGGGGAGAAAGAAGGAAGAGGGATGGGTTGGGTGGTTTGAGAAGAGAGAATATAATTAAGAGATTTGGGTTCATTTATGGGCAAAAATGTTAAATCTCATTTATAGTTAAACAAATGACCAGATTGATATTCATGTTTTCTTTAAAAAGTAGGATTTGATCTAAAATGTATTCATTTTTTTCAAAAAAAAAAGTGAGATTTGGCATAATATATATATTATCAATAAAAAGTGAAATCTAATTTTTTTTTCTTACATAAAAAATGATTGTATATGGATCAGGTAGTGATTTCAGACTAAAAAGTAGTCAAAAACTTTGGTTGATACTACACTTTGCTAACTTAAATTTATGAGGTACATAAAGTTAATGTTTTGAAAGTGGAGGACGAAAAAATGTATTTTACGAAATGTGAACGATATTTTAAACAATTTTTTTTAAAAAAAATTAGAATTATGGAAACAACATATACCAACTACTTATGTGGTTTGATGTTATAGTTGTTTAATTGATTTTGTGTCACGAAATACAACCAAATTACACTAAGTAAAGTTAAACAACTAAGGAAAATGGTCAAAATTAGACCAGTAGTGTACAATTGAATTTTGTTGCAATTGTCTAGTTATTATACTTTTTACATAATATAGTGTACTCTTATACAATTTTGTGGTACTTAGAATTTTATTCGTCTTCATCAACTCATGCATAAATACATGAGCTGATGAGCATTTGTAAATGTACACTACGTTGTAAATGAAGTACAACAACTACCCTAAGAGCACCAATAAGCAACTTCTCTATGTGGGTTACTTTAATGATTGATGATACAATACCACTGGTACTACATAAGAAGTGAAGAAGCTTTGGAAACTTTTTTCTTGCCAGTTGAAATATTGTGGTGCTGATCACTTTTCCCGTGAAAGAATCTGATGGATCGTGTAATAGTAAGTGCAAGATTTTTTCACAAATTCCTGGTTACTTCCATGGCAGAACAAATAACAAAACCCACGTATGAGATAATGCTATGTCAGTGAGAGGTTAGGGCTGATGAAGAGTAAAGAAGAAGACAGAGAAAGACTAGGCACACCTATCTGTCGGTTTGTTTTGATACAGTACAACGGTCTGAAAAATGTATCGGCATTTTACCGTTTTGGGATTGAAAAGTTCGGATGAATTACTCGGTCAAGAAAAGTCAATGATCATTTTGATTTTACTGTTCTGCAATTAAAAAAACGAAATATTATTAGTCCAAGCCCAAACACAGCCACAAGTTTCCCATCTTTCAATCTTATCTTCCCTTTCAAGTTTTCAGACTTTTTGCTCGTTGCTTACCTACACAATATAATCTGGAGAAAAAAAAAAGAAGAGTGAAAAATGGCTATGATAGAAGTCTTTCTTGGTGCAATCATCAAGGTGATATTTGACAAGCTTGCTTCTGTTGATTTGAAGAATCTTGCACGCTCAGAAGGCTTGGATACTCAGCTGAAACGATGGAGCCAAGTGCTATCCCTGATTCAGGCAGTGCTTGATGATGCAGAGGACAAGCAGAATATGAGGATTGCTGTGAAGCAGTGGCTAGATGATCTTCAGGATTTGGCATATGATATGGATGATGTGATTGACGAATTCTCCACAGAAGCTTGTCGAAGAAAGTTGATGGAAGCTCAAGGCTCTACTAGCAAGGTAAGAAAGGTTAAAATCCCTTCCTGTTGTACAAATTTTTCTGTTAAAGATTACAAGTTCAACAGAAAAATGGCTCCCAAGGTGGATGAAATAACTAGAAGATTGGAAAGCCTGAAAGAACAAATCAAAATCCTCCATTTGGTAGAGACTGTAGCAAAGAGGCCGAATAAAACTAGGGATAGATTGCCATCAACTTCCTTAGTGGAGTCTTATGTTTATGGTCGAGAGAATGACAAAGAAGAGCTGCTGAAATTGCTCCTTTCAAATGAATCGAGCGATGATCAAGTGGTTGTGATACCAATTGTTGGCATGGGAGGGGTCGGTAAAACAACTCTTGCTCAAATGGTGTACAATGATGACAGAGTCAACGAATTTTTCGATTCCAAGGCTTGGGCTTGTGTTTCAGATGATTTTGACATTTTTGGGGTAACAAAGACGATCCTCAGAGCAATCACAGCAGGTGGCTGTGATTATGAGGATCTGAATATGGTTCAAGTGAAACTGAGTGAGGCCTTGACCAGGAAGAGGTTTCTAATTGTTTTAGATGATGTTTGGAATGAAAAATACGAGGACTGGGACATCCTGCGCCGCCCATTTCTAGTTGGTTCATCTGGGAGCAAGATAATTGTCACCACTCGGAATCAAAGGGTGGCATCAGTAGTGTCTTCCACTTCTGGATATAGTCTGGAGGTGTTGACAGATGATGAAAGCTTATGGTTACTGGCAAGACATGCACTAGGAAGGACAAATTTTGACAGGTACCCCAATCTAGAAGGCATTGGTAGGAGTATTGTAAGGAAATGTAAGAACTTGCCCTTGGCCGTGAAGACTCTTGGAGGGCTGTTGCGTGATAGATCGACCCCAGATGAATGGACGGATATACTGAACAGTGAGATATGGGAAATAAAAGAGGATCAAAGTGATATTCTTCCAGCACTGAGATTAAGCTATTATCATCTTCCTGCCCATCTAAAGCCGTGCTTTGCTTATTGCTCCATATTTCCCAAGGACTATGAGTTTGACAAATATGAGCTTGTATTGCTCTGGATGGCAGAGGGTTTTCTCGAGGAATCAAAAGCAAGTGATCTTATGGAGGACATAGGGGACAATTATTTTAAGGAGCTACTAATGAGGTCCTTCTTCCAGCAGTCAAGTTCCACTTCCACTAGTTCACGTTTTGTGATGCATGACCTTATTAACGATCTAGCTAGATATGTTGCGGGAGATTTTTGTTCCAGACTGACAGACGGCTTGGAAGAGAACATCAAATGCACGATTCTTGACAAGGTTAGGTATGCATCATTCACATGTTCATGGTATGAAGCTACACAAAAGTTTAAAACTCTTCAGAAGGCAAAACATTTGCGGAGTTTCCTACCATTGCCCATGTATGAAAGCACGACGTCTTACGTCGCTGAAAAGGTCGTAGCAGAACTTTTGCTGGAATTGCGATACTCAAGGGTGCTATCATTCAGTGGCTATGCTATCTCTGATCTACCAAATTCCATAGGTGAATTAATACATCTAAGGTACCTGAATTTGTCTGCTACTCGGTTGAAATTGTTGCCTGAATCATTGAGTAATCTTTGCAATTTACAAACACTACGATTGCGCAACTGCAGGAAGCTGATTAACTTACCGGTGGGTATTAGAAAATTAATTAACCTGCGCCATCTTGAAAATTCCAATACTAGTCAATTGAATGAGATGCCTTCAGGGATTGATCAGTTGACGAGCTTGCAGACACTATCCAAAGTGGTTGTGAGCAAAAATGGTGGGTTCAGGCTGAATGACTTGGGGAACTTGTCCTTACTGGCAGGGTCACTCGCCATTTTGGAGTTGCAAAATGTTACGAATGTTCAAGAAGCACGGGATGCCAATTTGAAGAACAAGAGGGACCTTGATAAAATAGTATTGGCATGGAATAGTGAATATGATGATTCACTGAATAAAGCTCTTCAACAAGATTTGCTTGAGGCACTACAGCCACACACAAACCTAACGAGTCTTGAAATTAAGTTCTATAAGGGAGACAAATTCTCTTCCTGGGTGGGGGATTCTGCATTTAGTAAATTAGTAAAAGTAAGCCTTAGCGGTTGTACATACTGCAAGTGTTTACCATCACTCGGGCAATTGCCTGCGCTCAAGGATTTGAGCATTCAAAGCATGCGTGAGGTGAAGGCAGTAGGTACCGAGCTATGTGGCAAAGATTGCTCTTGGGAATTTTCCTTTCCATCGCTTGAAAGTCTAACATTTGATGACATGCCAGAATGGGAGGAATGGACTTGCCACTTAAGTTCAGCAGGAGAGAACGAATGCCACTTCCCTCTGCTCCAGAAGCTCTGTATAAGTGGATGCCCAGAGTTGAAAAGCATTCCTGTTTTGCATCTTCCTTCACTCTCTGAACTAAAGTTGCAAAAGTGCTCGGTGGGAATTGCAAAATGTTTTTACAATTTGACCTCATTAAACAAATTGGAGTTTAGGCAGATTATAGGGCTTGCATCCCTCGAGGATGCGTTCATGCAGTTCCCATCAGGCCTTGAACGTATCACATTACGTGAGTGCCACCAACTGAAGAATCTGTGGGGGTCAAGTAATACTGTAAACCTTGTGCAGCTAAAATCTTTAGGTGTTTCAGAATGTTCACAGCTTTCATCCTTGGAGGAGCTTGCTGTGTTACCCATGCTTAAATATCTTAACATAGAAAGTTGCAGTGCTCTCCAGTCTTTGCCTACATTATCTGGTCTTAACACATTGGAAATAAGAGGATGCTCAGCCCTCAGTTGCTTGCCAATGGACAAGTTGCTCCTCCCTCAGCTTACCAATCTTAATATCCGTCATTGCCAGAAACTGAACCTTACTCCGGAGATTGTCATAGAGGACACCAGCACATCGATTGAGAGACTGCAAATCGATGGCTGCCCATGTCTGAATTTGAGAACAATGCTCGGTTCAGTCTACAGTTTTGCAAGTCTCCGGTCTTTGCATATTAGCGATTGTGATTATCATCTGGATCAATTGCCCACTCCCAGTTTGGAATTTCTTCACTTGTGCAGATGCAAAAATATTAGTTACTTGCCCAGTGGGTTGGGAAGACTAAGATCTCTGGTGTTGTCTTCTTGTTCAAGTCCTTTGTTATTTCCACAAGGAGATTTTCCTCCCACTCTGAAGTTTCTTGACATGGAGGCAGGAGAAAACTTACAGCTGAAGCCCCTGTCAGAATGGGGACTCAACAGACTCACGTCTCTTGAAAATTTCGGCATCTATGGTGGATATCCAGAGCTGGAGTCATTTTCTGGTAGTGGTGATGATGGATTGGCTTTGCTTCCTCCAACTCTTAGGTACGTGTGGATTGGTGACTTGCCAAATCTGAAATTGCTCTCCGCGTTCTTGCGAGGTCTTACAGCTCTTCGATATCTGCGCATCTTTGAGTGCCCCAAGCTTGGATCCCTACCAAAGGAATCGCTGCGTAATCCGCTTCGAACTCTCCAAATTGATAAATGCCCACTTCTTGAGAAAAGGTGTTTGATGGATAGAGGAGACTACTGGCCCATGATTGAAGACATTCCCTGTGTGGAAATACGCAGTGATGGCATCAGGTACGCAGAGATTTTCACTCTAATTTATTGTTCGATTTTCTTACTGATTTTCACTTAAAATTAATTATTGGTCAATTTTTTTTCTTGACTCTAACAAATGAAGTCATTAAAATTATTTTAATTGTTCAATTTATAGCAAAGATCATTAAAATGATGTATATCCAATTTGTTGGTTCAATTTTCTTACTGATGTATATCCAATTTGTTGATATACACTAATTAACTCATTATTCACATACATTGATTCATGCACATATAACGCCAAATTTATGTACAAAAAAAAAAAAAAAAAACACACACACACTCCAATTAAACGCAGTCACACAAAGTCCAACTGGGCTTACCCAGTTTCGGATTTTTTAAGTTCAAAATCTTACTCTGTCTCCTTATTTTGTTTTTCTTTTTCAGGCAAAATATTTGTTGGCACGTAGGCTCAACTCGCTTGGCAAGCCTATGCGCCTAGACTGCAGATTGTAGAGGAAACTAATCATGGGATCTCATTCTACCCATCCTTTTTTTTTTTTTTTTTGATAAGCTCATTCTGCCCGTCTTGTTCTTGTGTTTTACTAAGTCCCTACAGTTCCTGCCTTGATGATAGTGTAAGTCCCTTTGTTGGGTCTTATTCAGAATTGTAGAGATTGTAGAATATAATATGTAGATAACTACTTGTTCAATTTCAAAGTTCCCGCAGCCTTTGCGGTCACAATACTAATTTTCTAAAAACTCTATTAACTTGGGTAAATCTTTTATGCAATGACAATGTACACACTAGCGGATCTAGATGCATGTAATATATACAAAATTTAGTGTTCAAATTCAAATTCAGATAATGTGACATTTATCCAACTCCGTTACTGTATATACTGATAGTGTAGAAAAGATCAATCATATTAACTTTCTCACTTTACTTGATCAAAATTTTGTACTTCTAAAAGCCATAAAACGCCAAGCAATGATATGCGTCTTGGATGTTTCGCCAAAGAATCAATTCTTTATAAAATCAACGTGAGAACACAATTGCCCTAAACTCCACAAGAATTTAAGAATTATAAATTGAAACACCTTGACATTAACAATAATACATAAGTAAACTCATTATACAAGTCCTGTTGAAATGTTGGCTTTTTATAGTAATGTATAATGATTTGAGAAAATACTAATGAACAATACACGATAATACAATATAGCTAACAGGAATAGTAAGTTATTAACAATACCAGTAATCTATAAATAGACACATACAGCAGGTTTATACATGTTATATACTATCACATGTTTCTCTTTTTAGTTTTTACAATAGGTTTACATATATGTGTATATATACATACATACATATATATAGATGTATGTATGTATATATGTATGTATATGTGTATATGTGTATGTGTATAAATATATATAATCACATGTTTCTTTCTTTCTTTTCCTTTTTTTTTTTTTTATTTTTTCCTTTCCTGAAGTCAATTGGAATGTTTGTGGAGAAACCAATGCTCACTTACTAGTCTGTGAAGATGCTTCACTCCAAATTTGGGTCCACCGACTAAATTTGCAGCATCTATTATCGTTTGTTGAAAAAAAAAAAGGACTAAATTTGCAACATCACATGGCGTGCCCGCGAGTCTGTATTCTCACGAAAACTAGACATCTTGATTATAATTTACAAAAATTTACTAAAATTTACAACTTACAATTAGTCTAAAATGATTACTCTAAAATGATAATGTCATTAAACTTAAAATCTACAAATATTTCAAATTGTCATTACTAATTTATACAACCCTAACTTACGAGTTTCAAACTCTTCATTTAATACACCTATTAAACACCTTACTCTATAATTTCTAGAATATGATCGCTAGTTTATTTACCTCTTCATTGATCTTCTAAAGATATGCAATCTTGCTTCCAACTTATAGCCAATAATATATATGACTTAATTAGTTCACATATGCTATTTCATTTACTTATTTTTATCTTAAATAATCCTATAAAACATATCAACCTTTTATAACAAGTAACTGAAAAGGTTTCTAAAAAAAAAGAAAAGAAAAGAAGATTTCCCTATTCCAAAAGTTTTCCATTTTGAAAAGTTTCCCTTTTGAAAAGACCTCTCTTTTAGAAAGCATTTTAGTTCAATTATCTATAAGAAAAAAGTTTCTATTTTGATATAAATAGGAACATATTGGTTCGAGTTGGACTTGAATTTGGGTTAATCTTTGAGTTAAGCCTACTCTTGAAAAAAAGGCTTCTTTTTATTTAATTTGGATTTATAAGCAAACTTGGACTTTTAATAGTGTTGTTGAGTTCATTTGTTAAAATTGGGTTGTTATAATAAAATCAAGCCTTTAAATAAGTTCTTGGATGTATACAGCTCTAAATTGGGTATTGTGTTTCGGTTTCTAAACTTATTTGATGAGTTCGGAATTTTTAAATTGGGCTTTATGATCCATAAGTTCAATTATGGAACAACAAAATGTCCACTACAAGAACATAAGCCCTACATACATGGGCCCAGAAAGTCAGTTTCCTCTTCTTTTTTGTTAACGGTTAACTACATCATTCGGCCCACGAACAATATTAGGCCCAAAATAATACTCCCAACACAATTTCAGATGGCCCTTTTCAATTTTGCCATACATGAAATTGGATCCCAAAAACAGAAAACAATTGGAAAAGGTCATTAGAACTTGGACTACTCCAACAAAAATAACCCAAGAGTTTGTTATAATACCTCAGCCCAATTAACTAAGTAAATGATCCAATTAAGTGAAATCCACAAGGGCCACAACAACATGAACAACTGAATTTGATCTTCATCAGGTCATTATCATCATCACTCAGACTGGTTTTTAAAAATTCAATGATTAAAATTGTGTTACACCATCTCATTTTAAATTTTTTAAAATCAGATCTACCCAAATTTTGATTCACTCGAAAATGGCAACAGTAGTGGTACGGCTTCAACTTGTTTCCCAACTCATAAGTTGGATGACTAAACACAACCATTAATTATTTGTCTTTTAATTTTGTACAACGGTCTGTCTTTAAGTGAAATTGTGTGCCATGAAATTCCATTTCTCCAGACAAATAATTATAGAAATTATAAAGTCCTAAAGGATATTATCAATAAAGTGGAAACCAATATTTAGAGATACAAAGTCTACACCCATCCCATGTCTAGACATAGGGCTTCTAAGGAAAAATTTAGACCTTGAAAAGCTAATATCGTAGAAATATTCTTAACAAAAGTTCACGTGGTTATAGCCGAAAAGATATTGAATTTTTGTCCCCTTTTATGCCTCCTGTTGATCTCTTCTCCGTACAAACTCTCTATATTTGGTTTTGGTGTTTTGTAGAAAGAAATAAAAATCGGAGCAGACAACAAATTGAATGAGCTATAGCCAATCAAAAGTTTTATTTTGAATATTCACATATTAAGAGAAATAAAAAGCATTGCGACATTAAAGGATGAAGAAGAAAGGGGTCAAAACAGAAAGAAAGAAGAAAAAAAAGAAAAATGGGAAAGAATCTTAAAAGATAAAACTTATATGATTGCAGGGGCATATTTGTGACCATCGACCAATCTCTCTCTCTCTCTCTATTTATATATATATATATATATATATATATATATATATATATATACTCTATAAAAGTCTCTTGGATGATTTATCTTCTAGTCCCTACTCATTACTCAATATATCTATATATACCAAAGTTTAAATATATTATATTCAATAAACATGGGCGAAATAAAGGACTCCTACAATTTTACTCCCCGTCTCCTATCAAACCGAAAATTCTTAATTATAAATGTTAACGTATCAAATAGTGGCCGAATTTTTCTACTCACTAATTGCATCATGATAAGAAGTCGAACTAAATTTGGGCTCTATTAAGGCCCCGTTTGGGGTTGCGATACTTTTGGTAAAAAAGTACTTTTAGGTGTTAAAAGTATTTAAAAAGTGTTTGGTGAATATCATCCCGTAAAATTATGAGTAAAGATTTTGGTGTTAAAAACACTTTTAGCAAAAACTCAACTTTGATACTTTTAGAGTAGCTTTTGTGATTTAAAAAATAAAATATCAAATTTAATCATCTTATTCTATATTATGAACCAAATAAAGAGATAAACACTTTTAAAAATTTTCAAATTACATATTATCCAATACAATAAGTACTTATTGAACTATATCTCCAAACAATATATTTAAAATCATTTAAACAATTGATAAGTACTTTTATTAAAAGATCTACTAGGAAAATACTTTTCAATAAATTACCGCAATTCTAAACGAGCCCTAAATCGGAGACAAGCTATCGTTTTATAACAAGATAATTGAAACTAGAAGTCAAATTACATAGGTAGTTTGGAGCCATTAAGATCCCAGTAAAAGTCATTGAAAAGAGAACTTTAAAAATGTCAATGTATCAAATAGTGAACTAAACTTGGACTGTATTAAATCACAGAGAGCGTAAATGATTTAAACTAGAAGTCAAATTACACAGTTTAAATGATTTAAACTGGAATCATTTTATAGCTTAAATGATTTAAACTAGAAGTCAAATTACACAGAGAGTTTGGAGTTTATTAAGATCCGAGCAAAGGTCATTGAAAAAGAGAACTTAGGAAAAAAAAAATTCTGGCTGCAATGCTGGATGAAGACTCATCACTGACTGATTGGTCAGAATACCACAATTATATCTAAAGTGAAAACTTGTATGACTCAAAACCTCTCTAATGTTGTTCCTTGAATACTTTAATGTTGTATTTTAATCAATTAATTATATTCATGACTGAATAGTTTGATTGGCACCTTGGTTACATACGTATTACTTGACTATGAATTTTGAACTTTTTGATTTGAGAATTGGACTCTGTTTTTCTTCCTCCTTCATATGCTTGCTTTGACATAATAATGAGATTATACAAAGCTTGACACTTAAAAGTTATACCGTGGAAAAGAATTTATTTTGATTTCGAAAATTTATGATTTTTAAGGTGATTGTTCAAGGTAGATGATTTTTATCTCCACAATGCTAAGTTAACGATATGATAATGATAAACCGGCCCATATTAGAATTAGTTCAATCTAGAGAATTTTCAGCTGAAAATCTATATCTATATCTATATATATATTAGAGGGCAGGATTTGATGAGGACCCTCCACAATTTTAGATTCATTTTAATTCAGTAATTCTTTTCCCTTCTTTGTACCCCCTTTCATTTTTCCAATTTACGTGACTCACTCCTACAAAATCATCACTTCATAATTTTAACTAACACAAAATCATAAGTCCATAATTTTAACTAATAGTTATTAGCCACTCCAACAAAATCACATCTGCAAATTGTAAATCACGTCTGACACTTACCACACGACTCATAGTAATAACTAACTCATAATTTAAGGAACTCGTTGCTATGAAAATTACATATCCAAAATTTAGGAGTCCGTTTGCATTATAATTTCCACAATTCCCACAATTCTACGTATCTTACTCTCATAATCATTCACAAAAATTGACGATCTTGATTACATTCATTTCTATCCATCTATCATTTATTTTCTAATATAAATTTCTATTATTATTTCAGGATCCATCTTCCACAAAAAAAGTAGTTCTTGAATGATAAATACATTTTATCACATTTTGAGCTATTGCTCGAAAATCTTAGATTTTAATTGTAATGGTACAATTTTTTTACTTTTTTCTGATTCACACTCTCTTTTAATTTCTTTTAATAATGTCAACGCAGTGCTTAGAGAATAAAAAAAAATTGAAGAATTGTAATTGTTTTACAATTTAGTCTTAACCCTATATCTGAGCAAGTTTACTTAACCTATCCAAACCATAACCAATCAATTGAAGGTCATTTTATAAATACCATTAGAGGCTTGGTCCAAATTGTACTAGTTTTTGTAAGGAATTTAATATTGGCATTTTAAATTTGAGGATGTAAAATTTTTTTGGCGAAATGTATAGAATGTTTTGTGCTATTTTATCTAAAAGAAAAGGAATAGAAGACATATCAAAAGCTACCCAATTCAAATGACATCTGTCCTATATCATTTTCTTTTCCCTACAAGAACACTTCTTTAATTACTACAAAAATTGTTGACCAGCACAGGATATACATATAATAAATAGTTCATCCATAATCAAGTTTTACATTTATAACATCTTAAATACCCTATACGCGATTTTTTTGCAAGTATACAGGTCTTGAGCGAGTATAGGGTATTAAGGGTCGATCCCACAGAGAAGATTTCAATTACTGGTGATTTTCGAACTTCTTTATTATCTAGACCACCATAAATATAAAAGTAATAAAAATAACACCAAAACACTCTTAGAGGTATGGAATTCCTTACTACTCCTGCAAATGAGATTACCGACTAAGTGAATGCTATTATCTTGGCTAGTTATGACGTAATTTCCTAATATATGTGAAACCTACTTTGGTAGTGAATCAACTATACTTGTAATTAAGCCATACCTACTCTCGTGGTTATGAATTAACTAAAAGTTCATTTCTTCTATGAAATTACATGAAACAAGTCACTAAATCCACAAATGTGCTCTCTACTCTCGTGAGTAAACTCCTTAGGTTTATCACTACGTTGAACTAGTGTTAAATTCCAATTCTTATTGCAAACTTAACACCTTTAGATAATCATAATTAATGGCCGGTTAATCATGATTAGATAAGCAAAAGTGATAAATAACTTGTTAAAAATAACATCATCAAATAACCAAGTAAACATCACTAATAAGATATAGAAAATTCCCATACTCTAGGCATAAACTTTAACTAAACATGAAAACGAAATCCAAAACTTGCATATTAACCATATTTAAGAATCCAATACAAAAGATAAAGAGTTGGAGAAGAGATAACCCTTGTCACATGAGCTTTAACCTCTCCTTCTTCATCTCCATCTTCATCCTAATCTAGCCAATATGCAAGAATGGATACACTAGCCTAACTATACTATACTTCCCTAAATAATGAACTAAGGAAACTCTAGTGAAACCTACATTTTTAGTGAGTTTATCTAGCTTTCCTAAGTTGTGAAAATGGTCTTCAAAGGCTGTTATTTATAGAGAATTCAAGAGCCAAATGAGTTGTTTCTAGTTGTCATTTTTCACTCTTGAAACTCCCATGAGTTGTTTCTCCAAATTTTCACCTTTTTCTTAATCAGATACAGCAAAAATTGCTATCTAGAATTGAGTTAGAAAAATTGTGTGAAAGTAGAGCAAGTTGCAGAAAACAGAAGAGAATACGCGACATCAGGAATATGCGACTTCTACTCGCGTATTGGATAGTCAGATTTTCACTTCTACACTAATTCAACTGCTATTTTGGTGATGATGAAGGCCAAACTAACTCTTGTGCAAAACACAAAAGTTGTAGTGCTTTGAGTTAACTCTCTAATGCCTCAAGAATCATCCAATTTGGAGTTTTGTGGATTGAGATATGATCAAAATACCATCAATTGGTCAGAGTTCTGTTTCAACTTTCGACAACAGAGTTTCACTTCTGTATTTTGACTTTTTGACAATGAAGACGACTGAAATGGACTTCGATGTCTTCATACAAAATGTATTCTATCTCTTGGCTTCAAAATGATTTAAGAATCATCTCAATCCTATACTTGTAACTCAAGATATAGCCAAAATACGAAAATGTGTCAAAACCGTGAAAACTTGCTTCCTTTTGTTCTTGATTACATTTCCTCTTTCGCACTTCATATTCTCTTTTTATCAATTTAAACCATCATCAATTATCCAAATATGTTCTTAACTCACTTTCTTTGATGATTAATCATTAAATCTATAAAAACATGAAGTTTCACCATAAAATCCATAGAAATACAATTTTTACCACTTTAACCACAAAATGCATATTTTCGCTAGAATCTTAGTTAATTAGTTATAAAACTAAATAAAATACACTAAAAACAACTAATAAAACACAATTAAAATATGTAAAATATACTCTTATCAAATATCCCCACACTTGAACCATTGCTTGTTCTCAAACAATATGAACTACAACCCAACAATGATCCAAAATTTGAAAATAAATATATGTCCACAATTCAACTTCATTTTCTCAGAACAAGGTAAATAAATATTATGCAATCATTCAATTAACCTCAAGTACTTATAATATCAAGTAAAAGAGAGCCAATTATACCATAATTTTGGCTAGTTCAACTCAATTTCTCATCCTTATCCAATTTTACAAGCAAGTAAGTCATATGGTCAATAAAATGCTTCCTAATCCCATGATCATCTTCTTATTTCACTTAAAGAGGGATTTATTCATATAACAATCTAAATATTACTTAAGATGTGAAAGTGCTTTTTGACGTAAAGATTGACATTTTTAGATGAAGATCGCCAGTTACTCAACACTTAACATATTCAAGTTACGTTGCATACTCTTAATTCAAGTACCATTTTACGCAAAAGTCGACATTTGTAAATGAAAATTCCCAGTTACTAAGTACAAGAACCATTGGAGTAGAGCAAATCTTATTTTCTTTTTTCATTTTTCTCTTTTTTTCCTTTTTTTCTTTTTTCTTTTCAAAGATAATAACATTCCCTCAAAAGAATAATCATGAGAAGAGTATTGCAATTATTGACCATATTTACTACTTAATTTATAAAATCAAGTGAAGAGAAGAAATTTCATCAAGTATGCAAAATATAGGCATAATTATCTTTACTTTACAAGATATACTTTCTTATAAATGCACAAATTATAATCGCATAATAGTCATTTCCAAATTAAATGAGAAAAGAATTTTTCAAGCCACAGATATTTACCTCAAAAGTAGAAAGAATTTGAACTACTAATGGTATGGAACTTGTTGCCTTTGGATAAAATTAAAAAAATTTGAAACTTTTTGGGGCAAATTTGTAATTTTGGACAAGATTTTGGAAAAAATTTTGAATTTTAACTCAAGTCCAATATTTACAACCAACAAGTCAATCACTTACAATGTATATAATCTTAATTCTCCCTCCCCTCTCCACACTTAACATGCACATTGTTCTCAATGTGTAAAAAGGTAAACCAAGATAAAGAAAGTAATACTCCCCTAATGTTGTGATTGAAAAACGCGAATATGAAGCTTCACAATCCATTGTCCATGTATCTTCGACGCTTCATGAGTTCCATTGGATAACCATTAGTAATAGAAACCTAAGAATGGAAAATGAGAAACAAAGGTGATAACAAAGGCATAACATATAACGGCTTCTCAAGGTACAATAAAACACTTCACTTCGCACATTTTTCACTTCTAAAATTTCACATCAATTTCCAAATTCTTCATATAATCAAAATGCATCCTCCAATCATGTTCCATATGAAGATTAAGCAATCAAATTGGCTAAAATGTCACCATATAATGAATGTATACATGTAAGCTTCATAACAAGTCATATTTTACCAATTTGAACTATTCAATTATGCTTAACAATAGTCCAAGACCAATTATCCCGTTGATCATAAAATAGGAATGTGCATAAAGTGAATCATTGCATAGATCATCACATTCCCATATTTGATCATCTAAACATGCTTAGAGATGTTAAATAAGTTATATACACCAACAAAAGCATCACAAATTCACCATTCAAAGTGCATGATTAACCTCAAAATGTATGCAAATGATGAATGTAACATACCTAGTTAACCTCCAATTGATGGATTTAGAAATGAAAACTCCTAACCTTCAACCAAATTTTGAGCTGTTGTATGTGAATTCTAATCGGTTAAAAAGGCTCTATGAAGGTTAAATGATGTTGGTTGGATGATTCATTGCAAGAAAATGGTGTAAAAATAAGAATTTGAAAAGTGTCTGTGAGTGTGGGTAAGAAAATGTGAGATGAGGAGAAAAGAATGAAAGAAAATAAGGCAGTCGCATTTTCTATGTGGTCGCTACAAAATACAATACATGAGGATAGAATACGCGACTTAAGGTCGCGTATTTCTAATACCCACATATTCTTCTATGTTCTTGCAGAATTCAAAATGTGACTCTGTGAATACGCGATCTCAAGTCGCATATTTAAGTCGCGTTTTCTACTTTAATCTCGCAGAATAGAAAACGTGATTTATGGAATACGCGACGACTTAGAGTCGCGTATACCTGGCTTTCACGTTTTCTTCTGCAAAATATGCAGAAATGGTAGACTTTCTAAAATTGCACATGGTACCCCACTTACTCAACATGCATCCTAGATCATTCTTGTATCAAAATATTCAATGCACACACATATAAAATAATCGAAACATGCATTTTAACCCTCTTTAACAAAGTGAAGACAACTTTTACTCAAATCGAGGGGTGGAATTCCTTGATCGAACTTTGCCTTTTTCACCTAAAATGGTCACCTTTACTTCTATTTTCCAAGCCTGTAAATAAAAAAAAAACAAAAAAACAACTTAAACACTTGATTTAAACCTAAAATCACATAAAATTACATCAATAACAAAAACATTGGGTTGTCTCCCAACAAGCACTTTTGTTTATAGTCATTGGCTCGACTATTTTACCTTATTTTTCATAGAGGTTTTGTCAATGAATAATCCACCAATTTAGGTCGTGGTAGATCATTAAAAGGTGGCTTGATAGCAAAAGCCACATAATCAAATGATATGAGAGATGGAAGTGGCTTACCTATCTCAAGTGTTTCATAGATATTACCTTGAAAATGCACCACTTGAGAACTTACCAAAGGAACATCCGCATTGTTTGCTTGGGGAATAATACCTTTAAAACCTATACTCTCCATACATTCCTCAAGAGAGATGAAAAATGAGTCGTTAGAGCTCATCTCTTGAGGTTTAAAGTTAGCTCCAAAGGTACTATCATGTGTAGAAGAAGAGAAAAGTAGAAGGAGAATTTAGAGTAAGGATCTTCTAATCTATACCTAACAAAAAGTGTACAATTAATGGAATACCACAGACTATTTATAGGCTAGGTTAGGGACCCTTACTGGCAAATAAAAAAAATTCCTAGGGTTTCCTTCCATCAAGGAAATCTTGCCAAAATTCATAATCGAAATAATATTTTCTGATTAATTGATTGATTAACTGATTGAATAAGACATCAATTAATAGTAGATATCTATCAATCATTAACAAATGGAAGATACTAATTAATTATTGATAAAATATCAATTAATTAATCAGAATATCAATCACCAATCACTGTTTGATGGGAGATACTAATTAATTATTAACAAAATGTTAATCAATTAATTAGAATATCAATCACTTCAGAATCAATCATGGGGGTCATAATTTATCTCTAAAGGAGGCAAGTCTTACATTTTTTCACTTGACCCATATGCCATAGTCAGATAACTTTTGAGTTACTAGATACTTAAGCGGCCATAAGTCTTTATTGTCACTCAATAGACTCGACAGTTATGAACAGTTGCTTAATTAGAAAATGATAATACTTGAATCATGGCAGTTATGTTCTTATTGCGAACACTTCCTTCTGTAGACACCGAATTTTGAATAATTTTATGTAGCATCTATTTCATGATTTTCATTTTAGATTGCTTGCATTTTAGTTCGTTATTGTGTGTTTTGCACTATTAGTTGTTATGATATTTTAGTTTTATTCATTTTCGCCCTTTTAGTTGACCTAATTCATTTGCTATTTATTCTTGTTTACTTTTAGTTTTAGTTTTTAGTTTTAGCTTTTAAGTTTAAAATTAGCATAGAGTTTTTAGAAAAAAGAAAAGGAAAACATCAAAAAATATGTTTTAGTCATTTTGTTTTTATTCAATGCTTTCTCGAAGGAAAAATGAAAATGAAAAATTATAAAAAAAGGAGAAAAGAGAAAATTAAAGGAAAAGAGGAAAAAGAAGAAAAACTCAAAAAAAATATAGGCTTTAGTTGGATTGGAAAATGAAAAAAAGAGAAAAAGGAAAAAAAAGGAAAATTTGTTCACAAAAATATGTTTATTTCTTTAAATTCAATCTTTGGGCACTTTAGTTATTTTTATTAAATTATTTTGAGAAAAAGAAAATGATGAAAAATGAAAAATTGGAAAATTTTAAAATGGCCATTTTTGTTTAGTTTTTTGTTTAAAATTATTTTTGTTTTGTTATTATTATTATTACCTGGTTTGTGTAATTTTGTTATTATTATTATTTATATTTTATTTTATCATTTCTGTAATCTTCAAGTTGTTTTCTTAAAAAAAAAAAAAAAAAAAAAATGTGTGTGGCGCGGCATGCACGCTGCAATTTTTTGCAGCGTGCAAAGGACAGCCAGACTTGCTCTTTGGAAGGCTGGATGTGAGAGGCAAGGCCGAGCCTTCATCCTCGCCATTCAAGGGAGGGTTTAGGAGATTTGGAGGTGGATATAAAAGGGAAAGCAAAAGCAGTAGCCGCAAGGAGATTTTCAGGGGTGAACGGAAGAAAAAAAACCAAAACAAAAAGAGGACATACGAGAGGGAGGTGAGAGCGGAAACTGGAAAAACAAAGAAAGAAAGCCAGAAGGGAAAAGACAGGGAGTGGGCGGCTGAAGAAAGCAGAAAAACAGCGACTGAGATTGAGTGATAAAAGAGTGAGGAAGATTTACGGTGGATTAAGAGAAAAGCAGTGAGTTTTAGAGGTATTGGTTCAGGAAACTTTGGGCAGCAAGAAGGTCTTGGATTCGTTGAAGCAAGGCAAAGAATCAGGAAGCGCATCTGCGGGAGAGACGAAGGAACAAAGATTTCATCTTTTGAAGTACATCAAGATTCGGTCAAGGTTTAAAGGTACATTTTTTTTACTTTGTATTCATTTGTAAGTCGCTGAGTTATGTTTGTATGCTGAAAGTCTTAGTCTTTGCACTGGGTTGCATTCTTCATGTGAGTTTCTATCCGTGAATCTGGTTTGATTTTGGAGGAAAAGGGATTTGCGTTTAGTTGTGCTCGTTTCTAATGTTCGTGGCTGTTTCGTTTGGTGATTTTTATGCACAATCTGGATTGGAAATTTCTGGGAGACGCATGATTTATAGCTGGATTTTTGATAATAGGACGCATAAGATCTTATTTGTTTTGGGTTCGAAGAGGTTGCCGCTGGCTGCAAATTTTGTTGGCTATGTATGTCTTGAATAATATAGTTGGAAGTCGCGTTTTTTACTTCCCGATTTGCATGTCTATTTTGAGTCTTTGTATTGAAAATGAATGGCAAGTCTGGTGTTTGATATTTTGATTCCAGTCTGCCTTTTGTTTTGCTTGAAATGCTAATTGTTGCCTTTTGAAAGGAGGATCGCGTTACATAAGATTTCAATGTTGTAGAAAATCTGAAAACTTTGCTTGAAGTTGCTTGAATCATTTAGATTTTGCATGCTTGTTGCCCGGCTCTTGGTGTCAAAATCTGAAAGTTTTCATGATGTAAAGTAAGAGGTTTGCATAGTTGTATTTAGTTTTGGTTGAGCATGGAGACTGATTCTTGCAAAGTGCCGAATTACAAAAGGTTTTGCTGCATTTTCGTCCCTTCTATGGCTGTTAGTTTTTTTCCTTCTTCCCCCTAATGGTCAACTCTATTTCTTTGTTCCAACCCTTCAGTGAAGTTGCGTGTTTAATTGAGGATGAATGAGTAGAAACTTGCTGTTTGATGAACTTATTTGCATGATAGAATGGATAGAAGCAATACCAGAAAATTTTTCAGAAAATTGTATGCTTCCATTCATCCGCTTTTCTTTTTCTCCTTTGGTTTGTTTTGGACGTTGATTGTTGTGTTTTGCTGTTTTGGAATCAAGGAATTTGATGTTAGGATAAAATACTAACTTGGTCTGGATGAAAATGACATTAAAATGAACACAAGAATGGCAGGAGACATGGCTGGAAAATTTGCAGAAAAGCTTCAAATGCAGAAATCTTCAAAGTGCCGAACCATTCTTGTGTATTTTTCCAGAATGTTTGCATGATCTTTCCCTATGTTTTTTGGGTTGTTTGACTGCCAAGTTTATGCTTTGTTGTGTAGTTTAATTCAAAGCTTGGCCATTGGTTGAGAAGGTTTGTGCAAAGCTTGAGTTAGTTCTCTGAAATTTGTGGTTGAAGATGAAAATGCAGCAGCCTGTTTGTTTTTGCGCAGAAACTTTTGTTGCGTTTTTCATTCTTACGGGCCAGATTTTTGCTATCCTCTGGTGATGGCTGTTGTGTTCGTTTGGAAATGGGTGTGTACAGGAATGGAGAGGGGGGGTTTCGATGGTTAAACCCACAGGCTTCATGACTCCATTTCCGTTTGCATGATAGACTGAAAATTCTGGACAAGTCATGGCTAAAAATTGCAGCAAGGTTTCTGATTTTCCAGATTTGTGTGATAAGCTTTCTTGAGTTTTTTGTTTCCTTGTTTGGGCTTGCGGTTTGGCTAGCTGTTGTTTACTCTAAAGCCTTTGATGCTTGGTTAAAAATTCTGATTCCTTATGGGTTGCCGAAAGCTTCCTGGCTTTGCAGAAATTCTTGCGGCATGCTGTCTTGCTGTTTTTCTTTATCTTGAGCGGTCATCAACTTGGATTTGCCATCTTATTCTTGCAAACAAAATGTCATGTTTGATTTGGGTTAATAATTTCTGTTTTGATGAACTTGTTTGTAAGATGAATTGGGTGTAGTTGTTGCTAGACATTGCCGAAGCTTTGTGCATACAAGGAAGCAGCCTTTGTTTTTTAGTTGCAGAATTTTAAGCTTCTACGTAGCATGCATGTAAATGTTTTTTTAAAAATTGCACTCCAACCCCTTGGCTTCTATCTAATCCTTCTAAGACCCGTAAGCTTTGAAAATCAATCAATTGGGTCCTTGAAATTTGGCAGCAATATTACAAAGACTCAACTAAGTTCTAATTTTTGCAAATAGATCTTAGAATAGTTGGATTTCAAGCCATTACTTGACTTTATCTTTGTCTTTCAATTAAACATGCTTGACTTTATCTTTGCCTTTGGATTTCGAAGTGCCTAGAAGTGTTAGATAGGCTTGAATGCTTGGTTAGTGTTCACATTTGAGTATTTGGTAGCATTAATGTTTTAATTCAATTGCTTGTTTGCTTTCATTGGTTACCATGTTTTGCTAAGGTGATGCTTAATGCATGGATTGGTGAACCTTGTGTCTAAATGAGCTTGTGATTGCCTATTTCCTTTAATTTCCCTAAAATAAGTTGATTACTTGACTTTTTCTTGCTTTTGGACCTTTAAAACTCTTAAAACGTTTTAATTGGTTTTGGGTTTGATTGATTGATGGTTGCTTTTGCATCCTAAAATGCAAAGTGAAACCACTCGTTGACCCTTATTTGATCTTGGGCTCTTGAAATTCTATAATAATTAATCGGACTTGAGGGGTTGTTAATATTCATGTTGAGATGGTTTAGATGATCAGTTAGTCTAATTTGTTTTTTTTTTATTATTTTATTTGGTCATTTCTAAGTTGCAAAGTGAGGACGGATTCGACGTTTGATGGATTCCGATTATCATATTTGTCTTTTATCGTTATATTGGTGCATTAATCCTTTCCTTTGAATGGTTTTAGCCCAAATTAGCTCCTTCTTTAGTAACCATAGCCCAAGTTGAGTCTTGTTCACCTTACTAGCATTACGCATGGGGGGAGGTACAATTTCTTTTATCCCTTTTTGTCTCTCCTATGTGATCTTATGTGTTATGTGAATATGCCTGTCTACTTCGCTTTCCTTACCTCCTTGCATGCATTTACTTGCTTTTACTTTTATTTAAGTTTTATGGGGTATGTGTACACCTCTTGGCTTGTAATAGATAGGGCTCGAAGAGCATCTGGTCCATCTCCCCTTCCCCTTTATGCTTTTATGGGGTATGTGTACACCTCTTGGCTTATAATAGATAGGGCTCGAAGAGCATCTGGTCCATTTCCCATTCCCCTTGGTTGCTTGCTTTTGTTGTTACATGTTAAATTGCTTTAGTAGGCTTGCATCTAGACGAGCATGCTAAGTGCTACGTGCTACGTGTTTACGAGCGTTTTGGCATGTCTACTTGCTTTCATAACCATGAATGAATGGAATGGATGAATGTACGTCACCACACTAGTCCAACGCTAGTTGTGGCTCATTATTTCATTCGGAATTCATAGAATGGGCTAGTCCAACGCTAGACCCTTAGGGATTTCCCCTCGTTAGCACATCATTTGCTTGTTCACCACATATCACGCATTTTCCTTAGTTTTATCATTTGGCATGATCCTCGACCCCCTTTTCCCATCACTTTAGGTTTTGCATCCCATACTAGCTATAGGGTTCATTTTGCTTGAGTGTCCCCTTCCGATAAGGGAAACGAGCGAGTGTGGCTACTCGATAGCCTTAGCACGCTAGTTTCGCCTTCTAATCAAAGGGAAAATCAAGTCACGATTTAGGTCTCCCCGTACCCAATATGCATGAATTCCCTAGGCTCATGCATTCTCAATCCACTCTATCATTACACTTTCACTTTTGTCTCATTTGCACACATGCACCTTTTTATCACCTTCACTTGCACACGAACACTTTTTTGTCTCCACTTGCACACGAACCCTTTTATCTTCACTTGCACACGAGCATTTTATCTTCACTCGCACACGAGTACTTTCATCCACATTTGCACACCTTCACTCTTATCTTATTACTTTTATCATTTTTCTCACTTCACACAAACTCACACTTTCACATGGCATGCATTCCACTCATTTTTCACGTCATTTAGGTTTAGGTGTGACCTCTCCAAAAGGATCATTATTGGGCTTCACAATTAATGTGATTGGCACCACTCGACCTTTGAAGAGAAATTTCCCCCGATCCCCCTAGGTCTAGGTTTTTGCATTCATATAGTCATGTCCAACGTGCGAACATATATTGGGTAGAAAATTAGGAAAGGTAAGGTTAAGTCGCGCAACTAGCCTTGGCTAGGTCAAAGGGGTGCCTTGGATTCTATCCTTGCCTTCCCCTTTGTCAAACGTGACCCCCGAACCTTTTTCTTTGGCTTACGTGGACTAGGAGTCGTTTTAAAAAGGGTTTTACTACTTTGTCTTTAAAAAACACTTTTTGGGTGACTTGGTACACCCCAAATCTATACCAAGTGGCGACTCCGTTTTCATATTTAAAAAAAAAACCCTTTTTAAAATTTCATTTGGCCAAATCGTCGCTTTCCAAAGTCCCATGGCCTTTTTACTTTTCATTTTGCACACGTTCACACCACACTTCACACATCACACAATTCGAATCGAAAAGTGGGGCGCGACAGTTGACGACTCCACTGGGGACTTCCTAAGTGGGTCCAAGCATTTGACTTAGCCATTCGTTTCCTTTTCTACCCTTTTTTATGCATTGCACTTGGATATTAGGCTTGCATTTTCCATTTTTTGGGCCTTTTGCCTCGCGCGCGTATCAAACTTTTCCCTCATTCACGTATGTGTGATTGGTTGATTGGATGTATGTTTACTTGTTATCTCGCGCTTGCATTGCATTTTGGGAGGTATGGGTCACCCTAGAGCCTCGCGTTGGTTCTTGACCCTTCCCCTCCAAACGAGCACTAACATACGAGTATACGCTTTACTTCTTTTATCCCTTTATTTTTCTTTTAGTGGCTTGTCACGCCACTCTACCCTATTAGGATTAGGTGACTCACTTGGACATGTGATCACGACACGATGTGTGTGTAGCATGTTCCAATGGGTCACTCAATCTTCCACTTAAAGCTATTGGTTGATAGCCTTTAGCTTTTGGTCGAAGATTGAGGTTTTGATAGATTCACTCAAACACGTAGCCGTGACACGATGTGTGCGTAGCGGTGTTTGGGGAATCGCTCGAGCCACCGACAAAGAACCTTGGGGTTGGTGACCCTTGGTTTCTAAGTCTGAAGGCTCGGGGACCTGAGCTCATCGAGTTTAGATGCATTAGTGAACCCCCAACCTCATGCATCCATGATAGCCTGCCTAGGGTAGAGTCGGCCTTATCCTAAGCTAGGGATACTATTCACGAGGGGAGGGGTCCAACCCCTTTTTCCTTTTTATTGCTTTATTTCTTTGATTGCTTTATCTTGTTATTACAATGTGTTATGTGTATTTATCTTGGCTGAACTAACTTTTCTTGGTTTTGTGTCCCGATTGCATTCATTAACCCTGAGCAAATAAGAGGTCTGGCATGACCTTCTTTTAGAGCCTACCCTTGTAGATAGGCTATTGCACGTTTGACAAATTATGCTGTATTTCGTTTATGAATTCATAATGCCATACCATTTTAGGCCTACCCTGGCAAATAAAGGGTTCCTTAGGTCACGTTTCATTTCAAATTGCATATTTTATTGTTTTAATCAAATGGCATCATGCATAAAGCCTAGAAAGGGAACGCCACGTAGGGAATCCCGTTTTAGAAATAAAACCAACCCTTTTGTGTCCCATGGGTACTTAACCCTTCAAGGGACTGCACGTTTAAGTTTTTGTCTAACTGGAGGAATGAGACTCGTGGGTAAGGTAATTGACAAACTACCTTCTTCATCATCAGATGGCTTGCCCTCGCCGCATCTACCAATTGTTAATACCGTCAACTGAGGTTCAACAATGGCCCACCTTCATGTTACCTAGTGAGCTGAATCAAGTAGCCCAATTTTTAGGACCAATTGGAGACTTTAAGCAGATCAAATCCAACAATTATTTGGTAGAGGCTTTAGTTCATCTTTGGGACCCTGAGTGTACTGCTTTTAGAATAGGCAATAGGCAAATGACCATAACACTCGAGGAAGTAGCCGGCCTCCTTGGTTTACCCATACGTGGAACTGCCTTGGTGTTTCCATTTGCTTCCGACAAGGCCGAATTTTGTCAAATTATGGGATTGAAAGAGTCTGTGCTACGAGGGTCAGATCAGAGCGTCGCCGTGAATATTCTGTTTGAACGATTTGCGCCACGCGATGGATTCGAGAGGCATGTGACGGATTTTGTGTTCACTTCCAAAGCCGTATGGGAGAGCAAAATATCACTAGTATATGGGGTAGCTATGGCGGGGACCTATCTCTTTCCGCGAAAAGATCAGAAGATAGCCTTTAAATCAGCAAAAATTGTGAATGACCTTTTCTTAGGAATTCAGGGTAAGCAATGTTCTATAGTCCCGACCATTCTCGCAGATATTTTCTTAGCTTGTACTGGTTGTCAAAAGGGAGAAAAATTTTTCCATGGGGCGAACTTGGTTTTATACATATGGGCTACGGGACATTTTAAGAGACAAGCATCAGTTGCCGATAGTTTGCCGGTGGTTGGATATAATTGGGTAGTCACACATCCCAAAAGAGTCAACGAGGGAGATCTACCAAAGAACGCATCCGAATGTGTGGACTACTTGGAAACATTGCAAGATTTCAACATTAGGTGGGTATTAGATTGGACAGACTGCTTTGAGCCGATACTTCGCACTAAGGAATCCGAACGTGTTCTCTTGCTGGGTACTCAAGGAATCATCTCGTATACCCCGAAGAGATTTCTCAGACAACTAGGTCGCATTCAGGGGCCGCCACCGATTTCCGAGTTTAGTGAAGTCACTATTTTCTTTGATCAGGGGGTATGCCCAAAAGAGATCCCTATGAAGAGCCAAATCACTGAATCTTGGAGAACAATATCCAATGATAGAAGCATTCGTTATCTTCCGGAGCTCAAACAGAAGGGGGTAATGACCGCACCATACGAGGATTGGTTGAAAGATTCCACCACGCAAGGGTTGCAACATGAGCCGTATGAGGAAATTGAGAAGCTGAGAGCCATCATTAAAGCCAAGGACATGGAGGTGGTACAGTTGAAGAAATCCATCGAATCGCACAAAGAAAAGGCAGAAGAAAACAAGAGGTTATATGAGAAGGAGCGAGAAAGGCGCCAAGATATGAAGCGAAAATGTGGGGAATTATATGATCAAGCCGAACGTGTCAAGATGCCATATGCAAGAGAAAGTAAAGACTCTGTACTAGATAGGCTTAGGAATTTTGGTGATCTTGTACGAAATCGCCTTCGCGATATGATGTAAACAGATGTATCTAGCTTCTGCAATGAAATGAATCTCTTTTCACAAAAGTGTTTGTCAAATAACAGGTTTGATTAACGGGTCTCATTCCGAAAGTGTTGCATCATGCTAAGCCTACCCTTGGCACAAAAAGGGTCCCCCCATAGGACATGCATCCGAGTTGTTTGAATAATTACTAACTCATGCCTTTTTCTTTTTCCCTTTTGAATAAATTGCAGAAAGCTAATAACGATTGGTTTGTCTAAAGAAGTCTTTTGCATTCTCAGGTAAAATTTCAACATAGCTTCTCGACGAAGCCCCATTATAACGCGATCCCGAAGTAAGACCCAAAGGAATCGTGTAGACATGAGTACTCAACCAGAATCATCCGAAAAGTTCGTTGCAACTACCCAGCCGGAAGCCGCAAGTCCTGGGGTTCAGTTGACTGAGTTACTCACTAAATTTGGGGAAATGGCATCAGAAATGGCCGCTCAGAAGAAGTTGATTGACGAGCTCGTTAGTAGCGGAGTGCGACCTGAACCTGTACCCGCTACACAACCACAATCCGAACCATTTGTTATTCCTTCATTTCAAACCACGTTTGAGGGAACTTTCAATCCGCAATATGCTTATACTCAAAATCCTCCTTTTTATCCCCCTTATGGGCAAGGATTCCAGCCTCAGGGTGATCCAAACATGCATGTAACTCCACTGACTTTCTTTCAGACTACCGCAGAGCCCGTTGTGCCGGAGCACGTTTTTCAAAATAAGCCAGAAATGGGAGATTCGTCTGCCCAGATTGATATGAAGTTACTTAAACGCTTGGATCGTTTTGATGAATTTATCCGGAAAAGCCAAGGTTTAAGCAAGCAAGGGGTGCTGGACTACGATGATTTGTGCCTATTTCCAAACGTACAACTGCCGGAGGGGTTCAAGACTCCGAAGTTCAACAAATATGATGGCACGGGCAACCCAAAGACGCACTTGCGCTTGTTTGCTAACAAGTTGGGCAAGCCAGTGGATGACGAGAATTTGCCGTTGAGATTATTTCCAGAAAGCTTAGAAGGGGATGCTCTCGATTGGTACTCCAACCTAAAGCCAGAGGAAGTGAAGACCTGGCTCGATCTGTCCAATGCCTTCATTCGACAATATGAGTACAACTGCGAGCTAGCGCCGACCCGGACTACTCTGGAAGGAACGAAAAGGAAGCCTTCTGAGGACCACAAGACCTATGCCAAGAGGTGGAGAAAAGTAGCTGCGAAGGTGGAACCACCGATGACTGAGGAAGAAATTATTCGCACATTCATCAAAGCCCATGATCCGCCGTACTTCGAAGAGATTTTCCGTATGACCGGATGTTCGTTTGCTGCAATTGTAAATAAACTTGAGGAGTTTGATGACTTTTCCAAACGTTTAAATAAACTTCAATGTTTCCGCCCTTAAATCTCAGTTGGATGCTTTACAAGGTCAAGGAAGCAATGTGAAAAAGCCACCGTTCAAAAAGAAGGAGGGGGATGCAACCTTTGTTTGGAACCAAAATCCTTCACCCAGACCTCGATACCAACACAGCCCAATCTACCAAACCCATTACCCTTATTATCCAAACCCGTACCCTGTATATGCCACTAATATCCAGCACCCTAGACCTCGCCTAAACTATCCTAACCCACCTTCAGCCCCTTTTCAAATTTCTCAACCAAATCCACCTCAAAACCGACCACGCCTTCCATATAACCCAAGATTTCCGCCTCCAAATAGACCTGCTTACAACCAACTTCAACCTTCTGAACCTTACAACCGACCCCCTAGCCGTACATTTACCAATTTAGGTAGGCCTTTAGACCAATTATATGAACAGTTAAAGGGCGCCGGAAAAATTGGTACGGTACCCCCTCCTACCTATCCATATGGCATGCCCGCCTGGTATAACCCGCAAGCTGTCTGTACTTATCATTCGGGGGCACCTGGACACTCGACTTTGGATTGTAAAGCTCTTAAGCATAAAATTCAAGATATGGTTGAAGCTGGGGAAATTGTAATTAGGAGAAGGGAGGCACAAGGACCGAACGTAAATAGAAACCCCTTGCCGGAGCACGCTAATATCGTTGGGGTTATTCTGAATGATGCAGAGTATGTGGAACAAGTCAAAAAGTTGGCGAGGGAAGCTGAAGTATTTGGAATCACAGACCAGCCATTTGTCATAGAATTGCCATTTGAAGAGGATGAAAAGCCTTTTATTTTGGATCTCACGCCAGCTGAGAGGGAGTCTTTGAAGCCCGTAGTCATTGAATTCCCGAAACAAGAGCCTGTTTTAAGTCTGCAACAAGTGCCATGGAATTATGATGAACCTGACGTGCAGATTGGGGAAAAGTCAATTGCAAAGAAGGAAGTGTCAGTGGTTACCAGAACGGGGAAGATTGCAAATCCACGTGAAGCTGCCAGTCCGATTCGAGCAAATAACTCCGAGCCGCCCGTTAAACCAACAATCACTGAGAAAGAAGCCTTGGATTTCCTTAAGAGGCTTCAGAGAAGTGAGTACAATGTAGTTGAGAAGCTGAGTAAGTCGCCTGCCCAGATATCCATGTTGGACCTACTTTTCTCTTCGGACGTGCATAGGGATGCATTGATTGACATATTAACAAGAGCTCAAATTCCGAGGGACATTTCTGTTGATAATTTTTCAAACGTGGTTGGGAGCGTATTGTTCAACAAGCAAATTGCTTTTTCTGACGATGAATTGCCGACGGAGGGCATCGGACATAATAGGGCGTTGTACATAACAGTGAGGTGCAACGGAAAAATGCTGCCTAAGGTGTTAATCGATAATGGATCCGCGCTGAATATCTGTCCTTGGAGTACCTTAGAGAAACTAGGATTGCAAGACATCAAGCTGAGGCCTTCAGGGACTATTGTTAGAGGGTTTGATGGAGCGCAGAGGGAGCCAATAGGGGAGGCAGATTTAGTAATCGAGATGGGGCTGGCCCAATTTCAAATAACTTGCCAAGTCATGAACTTCCCGAGCATTTACAATATCTTACTTGGAAGGCCATGGATTCATAAGTCGGGGGCTGTGCCGTCTTCGTTGCACCAATTACTCAAGTTCGTGGTAAATGACAAACTAATCACTATCTTTGCTGAAGAGGACTGCCTGGTGATCACTGACTCTGGAGTTAAAGAAGAGGGTAGTCAAAGTGTTACCATGTCCCCTCACAGCACATCCGATATAGTCTCCGTAAGTTGGATAACCACGGAGGAACAAACTCTCTCAAAGGCCTGTGTAATGATGGCCAGAGAAATGATTCGTGGAGGATACAAATTCGACAAGGGGTTGGGGCGTGAACTGCAAGGGATCCTGAAGCCAGTGAAGATAGTAGAAAAGAGGGATACCTTCGGTTTGGGTTTCAGACCAACCGCCAAGGATTTCAAGGAGATGAAGGAGCGCAAGAGAGCGGAGAAAGAAGGAAGGCAAGGGGTTCTTGACATTCCACCACTGCGTTATACTTTCCCACGACCAGCTGAGGTGATCATGTCAGAAATCAACCCAGTTGACGGAATTGAAGCGAGTTTGGCTCAATTGTTCGTTGGGGCAACATTTGAAGATATTGTTCCGGGCGAAGCTGAATTTCCTGACATTCCTGAAGGATCAATTCTCAATTGGACAGCCGAGTCCCTGCCCGTTCGGAAGGAGTTTCGGTAAAATGAAAGGGGTTTATCATTCATGTGAATTCATGAAAATGCTTTTGCATCTGTAAATAGCCAATGAAAACAATTTCCTTTTTGACTAACGTCTGCGCATGTAAATATTGTTAAGTTTTCATTTCCATTTGCTTTCAATCAAAGGTCTTTATGAAAATGCACAAGTTGTTCTTGTCATTGTTGTGTTGTTTATTCGTTTGTTTATATTCATATTGCTTGTCCGTTTGTTGGTTGTGTGTTTGTTTGCTTATTATCCCCCATTCGTTAATTCTTTCAGATGGCCAAAAATAAAATTATTTGATCCTTTGGATATCACAATTCTGGAATTCGATAATGGCAATCTCTATATCACTCACGACTTGGAGGTTTGTGAATCCGAACTCCAAAGCGAGAGTGATAATGAGGAAGTATCCGATTCGTTTGCAAAGGATCTTGAACAATATGAGGAAAAACCGAAACCGAGCCTGGAAGAAACAGAAAATGTTAACATTGGAACTGAGGATGAAATTAAGGAGGTACAGATTAGTATTCATTTGAATAAGAGCCAGAAAAAGGAGATGCTCGAGTTCTTGACTATGTTCCAGGATGTATTTGCGTGGTCCTATGATGATATGACTGGCATTTCAACTGACGTGGTGGTGCACAGGTTACCCACAGACCCCTCTTTTCCACCCGTAAAGCAAAAACCCAGAAAATTCAAACCAGATATAAGCCTCAAAATAAAAGAACAAATTGAAAAACAACTCCAAACCAACATTATCATTGTTTCCCATTACCCTATTTGGCTTTCAAACCCAGTCCCTGTTCCAAAAAAGAGTGGAGAGGTGAGAGTTTGTGTTGACTATAGAGACCTTAATAAAGCCAGTCCTAAAGATGATTTCCCTCTACCAAATATTCACATTCTCTTAGACAATACTGCCGGACATGAGATTGAATCCTTTTGCGATTGTTTTGCTGGCTACCACCAAATTTTGATGGCAGAAGAGGATAGGGAGAAGACTGCTTTCATTACCCCTTGGGGTACCTTTTGCTACCGAGTCATGCCTTTCGGCTTAAAGAATGCTGGAGCAACGTATCAGAGGACCATGACAACCCTATTTCATGATATGATCCACCGGGAGATGGAGGTCTACGTGGATGACATCATAATCAAGTCTAAAAGGACGGAGGACCACTTGGATGATTTGAGGAAGCTATTTGAAAGGCTGCGAAAGTACAATTTGAAGTTAAATCCTGCGAAATGCGCCTTTGGGGCACAAGCTGGTAAATTGTTGGGTTTCATCGTGAGCAAGAGAGGCATAGAGATAGATCCAGCAAAAATCAAGGCGATTCGAGAGATGCCAGTGCCAAAGACTCAGAAAGACGTGAAAAGCTTCTTAGGAAAGATCAACTTTATTGGGAGGTTCATTGCCCAATTAACGGC